>NW_027209990.1:0-161918 GCF_027789765.1 Dendropsophus ebraccatus
CCAGACCCATAGCCCGCACTGAGTTCATTCCTACCACCTTAAGAAAAAAAGGCGTCATTTTGAAGTAGGTCATTTCCAATTCCCGAAAATCAACGGCGTCTCTAATTCAATTGTGTGGAGCGCATATCAGGTGGGTTTTCTCTGCCGGCTTAAGAGATACACGTGAAACTAAAGCCGATCCTGGGTGCCTAGGGTGCCTGTCATCCAATCCGCACTGAATTTCATTTCTAGCACATAGCCAAAAAATCGCCCCATTGACTTACATTGGAGTGCAGAAAAGGTCATTTTTTCTCGGTCCCTTTAAGAGGTAGGAGTTAAACAAGCTTAGGTCTGCGGTGCCCAGGGGGGACCCCCAACCGCCCCCCACTGAGTTTCATTCCTACCACCTTAGGAAAAAAAGTCATTATTTTGAGGCTTAGAAGTCATTTCTGCAATTCCCATAGAAAATCAATGGCGTCTCTATTCAATGTGTGGAGCGCATATCAGGTGGGTTTTCTCTGCCGGCTTAAGAGATACACGTGAAACTAAAGCCGATCCTGGGTGCCTAGGGTGCCTGTCATCCAATCCGCACTGAATTTCATTTCTAGCACATAGCCAAAAAATCGCCCCATTGACTTACATTGGAGTGCAGAAAAGGTCATTTTTTCTCGGTCCCTTTAAGAGGTAGGAGTTAAACAAGCTTAGGTCTGCGGTGCCCAGGGGGGACCCCATCCAGCCCGCACTGAGTTTCATTCCTACCACCTTAGGAAAAAAAGTCATTATTTGAGGCTTAGAAGTCATTTCTGCAATTCCCATAGAAAATCAACGGCGTCTCTAATTCAATTGTGTGGAGCGCATATCAGGTGGGTTTTCTCTGCCGGCTTAAGAGATACACGTGAAACTAAAGCCGATCCTGGGTGCCTAGGGTGCCTGTCATCCAATCCGCACTGAATTTCATTTCTAGCACATAGCCAAAAAATCGCCCCATTGACTTACATTGGAGTGCAGAAAAGGTCATTTTTTTCTTGGTCCCTTTAAAAAGGTAGGAGTTAAACAAGCTTAGGTCTGCGGTGCCCAGGGGGGACCCCATCCAGCCCGCACTGAGTTTCATTCCTACCACCTTAGGAAAAAAAGTCATTATTTTGAGGCTTAGAAGTCATTTCTGCAATTCCCATAGAAAATCAACGGCGTCTCTAATTCAATTGTGTGGAGCGCATATCAGGTGGGTTTTCTCTGCCGGCTTAAGAGATACACGTGAAACTAAAGCCGATCCTGGGTGCCTAGGGTGCCTGTCATCCAATCCGCACTGAATTTCATTTCTAGCACATAGCCAAAAAATCGCCCCATTGACTTACATTGGAGTGCAGAAAAGGTCATTTTTTTCTCGGTCCCTTTAAGAGGTAGGAGTAAACAAGCTTAGGTCTGCGGTGCCCAGGGGGGACCCCATCCAGCCCGCACTGAGTTTCATTCCTACCACCTTAGGAAAAAAAGTCATTATTTTGAGGCTTAGAAGTCATTTCTGCAATTCCCATAGAAAATCAACGGCGTCTCTATTCAATTGTGTGGAGCGCATATCAGGTGGGTTTTCTCTGCCGGCTTAAGAGATACACGTGAAACTAAAGCCGATCCTGGGTGCCTAGGGTGCCTGTCATCCAATCCGCACTGCATTTCATTTCTAGCACATAGCCAAAAAATCGCCCCATTGACTTACATTGGAGTGCAGAAAAGGTCATTTTTTCTCGGTCCCTTTAAGAGGTAGGAGTTAAACAAGCTTAGGTCTGCGGTGCCCAGGGGGGACCCCATCCAGCCCGCACTGAGTTTCATTCCTACCACCTTAGGAAAAAAAGTCATTATTTTGAGGCTTAGAAGTCATTTCTGCAATTCCCATAGAAAATCAATGGCGTCTCTATTCAATTGTGTGGAGCGCATATCAGGTGGGTTTTCTCTGCCGGCTTAAGAGATACACGTGAAACTAAAGCCGATCCTGGGTGCCTAGGGTGCCTGTCATCCAATCCGCACTGAATTTCATTTCTAGCACATAGCCAAAAAATCGCCCCATTGACTTACATTGGAGTGCAGAAAAGGTCATTTTTTCTCGGTCCCTTTAAGAGGTAGGAGTTAAACAAGCTTAGGTCTGCGGTGCCCAGGGGGGACCCCATCCAGCCCGCACTGAGTTTCATTCCTACCACCTTAGGAAAAAAAGTCATTATTTTGAGGCTTAGAAGTCATTTCTGCAATTCCCATAGAAAATCAACGGCGTCTCTATTCAATTGTGTGGAGCGCATATCAGGTGGGTTTTCTCTGCCGGCTTAAGAGATACACGTGAAACTAAAGCCGATCCTGGGTGCCTAGGGTGCCTGTCATCCAATCCGCACTGAATTTCATTTCTAGCACATAGCCAAAAAATCGCCCCATTGACTTACATTGGAGTGCAGAAAAGGTCATTTTTTCTCGGTCCCTTTAAGAGGTAGGAGTTAAACAAGCTTAGGTCTGCGGTGCCCAGGGGGGACCCCATCCAGCCCGCACTGAGTTTCATTCCTACCACCTTAGGAAAAAAAGTCATTATTTTGAGGCTTAGAAGTCATTTCTGCAATTCCCATAGAAAATCAACGGCGTCTCTATTCAATTGTGTGGAGCGCATATCAGGTGGGTTTTCTCTGCCGGCTTAAGAGATACACGTGAAACTAAAGCCGATCCTGGGTGCCTAGGGTGCCTGTCATCCAATCCGCACTGAATTTCATTTCTAGCACATAGCCAAAAAATCGCCCCATTGACTTACATTGGAGTGCAGAAAAGGTCATTTTTTCTCGGTCCCTTTAAGAGGTAGGAGTTAAACAAGCTTAGGTCTGCGGTGCCCAGGGGGGACCCCATCCAGCCCGCACTGAGTTTCATTCCTACCACCTTAGGAAAAAAAGTCATTATTTTGAGGCTTAGAAGTCATTTCTGCAATTCCCATAGAAAATCAACGGCGTCTCTATTCAATTGTGTGGAGCGCATATCAGGTGGGTTTTCTCTGCCGGCTTAAGAGATACACGTGAAACTAAAGCCGATCCTGGGTGCCTAGGGTGCCTGTCATCCAATCCGCACTGAATTTCATTTCTAGCACATAGCCAAAAAATCGCCCCATTGACTTACATTGGAGTGCAGAAAAGGTCATTTTTTCTCGGTCCCTTTAAGAGGTAGGAGTTAAACAAGCTTAGGTCTGCGGTGCCCAGGGGGGACCCCATCCAGCCCGCACTGAGTTTCATTCCTACCACCTTAGGAAAAAAAGTCATTATTTTGAGGCTTAGAAGTCATTTCTGCAATTCCCATAGAAAATCAACGGCGTCTCTATTCAATTGTGTGGAGCGCATATCAGGTGGGTTTTCTCTGCCGGCTTAAGAGATACACGTGAAACTAAAGCCGATCCTGGGTGCCTAGGGTGCCTGTCATCCAATCCGCACTGAATTTCATTTCTAGCACATAGCCAAAAAATCGCCCCATTGACTTACATTGGAGTGCAGAAAAGGTCATTTTTTCTCGGTCCCTTTAAGAGGTAGGAGTTAAACAAGCTTAGGTCTGCGGTGCCCAGGGGGGACCCCATCCAGCCCGCACTGAGTTTCATTCCTACCACCTTAGGAAAAAAAGTCATTATTTTGAGGCTTAGAAGTCATTTCTGCAATTCCCATAGAAAATCAACGGCGTCTCTATTCAATTGTGTGGAGCGCATATCAGGTGGGTTTTCTCTGCCGGCTTAAGAGATACACGTGAAACTAAAGCCGATCCTGGGTGCCTAGGGTGCCTGTCATCCAATCCGCACTGAATTTCATTTCTAGCACATAGCCAAAAAATCGCCCCATTGACTTACATTGGAGTGCAGAAAAGGTCATTTTTTCTCGGTCCCTTTAAGAGGTAGGAGTTAAACAAGCTTAGGTCTGCGGTGCCCAGGGGGGACCCCATCCAGCCCGCACTGAGTTTCATTCCTACCACCTTAGGAAAAAAAGTCATTATTTTGAGGCTTAGAAGTCATTTCTGCAATTCCCATAGAAAATCAACGGCGTCTCTATTCAATTGTGTGGAGCGCATATCAGGTGGGTTTTCTCTGCCGGCTTAAGAGATACACGTGAAACTAAAGCCGATCCTGGGTGCCTAGGGTGCCTGTCATCCAATCCGCACTGAATTTCATTTCTAGCACATAGCCAAAAAATCGCCCCATTGACTTACATTGGAGTGCAGAAAAGGTCATTTTTTCTCGGTCCCTTTAAGAGGTAGGAGTTAAACAAGCTTAGGTCTGCGGTGCCCAGGGGGGACCCCATCCAGCCCGCACTGAGTTTCATTCCTACCACCTTAGGAAAAAAAGTCATTATTTTGAGGCTTAGAAGTCATTTCTGCAATTCCCATAGAAAATCAACGGCGTCTCTATTCAATTGTGTGGAGCGCATATCAGGTGGGTTTTCTCTGCCGGCTTAAGAGATACACGTGAAACTAAAGCCGATCCTGGGTGCCTAGGGTGCCTGTCATCCAATCCGCACTGAATTTCATTTCTAGCACATAGCCAAAAAATCGCCCCATTGACTTACATTGGAGTGCAGAAAAGGTCATTTTTTCTCGGTCCCTTTAAGAGGTAGGAGTTAAACAAGCTTAGGTCTGCGGTGCCCAGGGGGGACCCCATCCAGCCCGCACTGAGTTTCATTCCTACCACCTTAGGAAAAAAAGTCATTATTTTGAGGCTTAGAAGTCATTTCTGCAATTCCCATAGAAAATCAACGGCGTCTCTATTCAATTGTGTGGAGCGCATATCAGGTGGGTTTTCTCTGCCGGCTTAAGAGATACACGTGAAACTAAAGCCGATCCTGGGTGCCTAGGGTGCCTGTCATCCAATCCGCACTGAATTTCATTTCTAGCACATAGCCAAAAAATCGCCCCATTGACTTACATTGGAGTGCAGAAAAGGTCATTTTTTCTCGGTCCCTTTAAGAGGTAGGAGTTAAACAAGCTTAGGTCTGCGGTGCCCAGGGGGGACCCCATCCAGCCCGCACTGAGTTTCATTCCTACCACCTTAGGAAAAAAAGTCATTATTTTGAGGCTTAGAAGTCATTTCTGCAATTCCCATAGAAAATCAACGGCGTCTCTATTCAATTGTGTGGAGCGCATATCAGGTGGGTTTTCTCTGCCGGCTTAAGAGATACACGTGAAACTAAAGCCGATCCTGGGTGCCTAGGGTGCCTGTCATCCAATCCGCACTGAATTTCATTTCTAGCACATAGCCAAAAAATCGCCCCATTGACTTACATTGGAGTGCAGAAAAGGTCATTTTTTCTCGGTCCCTTTAAGAGGTAGGAGTTAAACAAGCTTAGGTCTGCGGTGCCCAGGGGGGACCCCATCCAGCCCGCACTGAGTTTCATTCCTACCACCTTAGGAAAAAAAGTCATTATTTTGAGGCTTAGAAGTCATTTCTGCAATTCCCATAGAAAATCAACGGCGTCTCTATTCAATTGTGTGGAGCGCATATCAGGTGGGTTTTCTCTGCCGGCTTAAGAGATACACGTGAAACTAAAGCCGATCCTGGGTGCCTAGGGTGCCTGTCATCCAATCCGCACTGAATTTCATTTCTAGCACATAGCCAAAAAATCGCCCCATTGACTTACATTGGAGTGCAGAAAAGGTCATTTTTTCTCGGTCCCTTTAAGAGGTAGGAGTTAAACAAGCTTAGGTCTGCGGTGCCCAGGGGGGACCCCATCCAGCCCGCACTGAGTTTCATTCCTACCACCTTAGGAAAAAAAGTCATTATTTTGAGGCTTAGAAGTCATTTCTGCAATTCCCATAGAAAATCAACGGCGTCTCTATTCAATTGTGTGGAGCGCATATCAGGTGGGTTTTCTCTGCCGGCTTAAGAGATACACGTGAAACTAAAGCCGATCCTGGGTGCCTAGGGTGCCTGTCATCCAATCCGCACTGAATTTCATTTCTAGCACATAGCCAAAAAATCGCCCCATTGACTTACATTGGAGTGCAGAAAAGGTCATTTTTTCTCGGTCCCTTTAAGAGGTAGGAGTTAAACAAGCTTAGGTCTGCGGTGCCCAGGGGGGACCCCATCCAGCCCGCACTGAGTTTCATTCCTACCACCTTAGGAAAAAAAGTCATTATTTTGAGGCTTAGAAGTCATTTCTGCAATTCCCATAGAAAATCAACGGCGTCTCTATTCAATTGTGTGGAGCGCATATCAGGTGGGTTTTCTCTGCCGGCTTAAGAGATACACGTGAAACTAAAGCCGATCCTGGGTGCCTAGGGTGCCTGTCATCCAATCCGCACTGAATTTCATTTCTAGCACATAGCCAAAAAATCGCCCCATTGACTTACATTGGAGTGCAGAAAAGGTCATTTTTTCTCGGTCCCTTTAAGAGGTAGGAGTTAAACAAGCTTAGGTCTGCGGTGCCCAGGGGGGACCCCATCCAGCCCGCACTGAGTTTCATTCCTACCACCTTAGGAAAAAAAGTCATTATTTTGAGGCTTAGAAGTCATTTCTGCAATTCCCATAGAAAATCAACGGCGTCTCTATTCAATTGTGTGGAGCGCATATCAGGTGGGTTTTCTCTGCCGGCTTAAGAGATACACGTGAAACTAAAGCCGATCCTGGGTGCCTAGGGTGCCTGTCATCCAATCCGCACTGAATTTCATTTCTAGCACATAGCCAAAAAATCGCCCCATTGACTTACATTGGAGTGCAGAAAAGGTCATTTTTTCTCGGTCCCTTTAAGAGGTAGGAGTTAAACAAGCTTAGGTCTGCGGTGCCCAGGGGGGACCCCATCCAGCCCGCACTGAGTTTCATTCCTACCACCTTAGGAAAAAAAGTCATTATTTTGAGGCTTAGAAGTCATTTCTGCAATTCCCATAGAAAATCAACGGCGTCTCTATTCAATTGTGTGGAGCGCATATCAGGTGGGTTTTCTCTGCCGGCTTAAGAGATACACGTGAAACTAAAGCCGATCCTGGGTGCCTAGGGTGCCTGTCATCCAATCCGCACTGAATTTCATTTCTAGCACATAGCCAAAAAATCGCCCCATTGACTTACATTGGAGTGCAGAAAAGGTCATTTTTTCTCGGTCCCTTTAAGAGGTAGGAGTTAAACAAGCTTAGGTCTGCGGTGCCCAGGGGGGACCCCATCCAGCCCGCACTGAGTTTCATTCCTACCACCTTAGGAAAAAAAGTCATTATTTTGAGGCTTAGAAGTCATTTCTGCAATTCCCATAGAAAATCAACGGCGTCTCTATTCAATTGTGTGGAGCGCATATCAGGTGGGTTTTCTCTGCCGGCTTAAGAGATACACGTGAAACTAAAGCCGATCCTGGGTGCCTAGGGTGCCTGTCATCCAATCCGCACTGAATTTCATTTCTAGCACATAGCCAAAAAATCGCCCCATTGACTTACATTGGAGTGCAGAAAAGGTCATTTTTTCTCGGTCCCTTTAAGAGGTAGGAGTTAAACAAGCTTAGGTCTGCGGTGCCCAGGGGGGACCCCATCCAGCCCGCACTGAGTTTCATTCCTACCACCTTAGGAAAAAAAGTCATTATTTTGAGGCTTAGAAGTCATTTCTGCAATTCCCATAGAAAATCAACGGCGTCTCTATTCAATTGTGTGGAGCGCATATCAGGTGGGTTTTCTCTGCCGGCTTAAGAGATACACGTGAAACTAAAGCCGATCCTGGGTGCCTAGGGTGCCTGTCATCCAATCCGCACTGAATTTCATTTCTAGCACATAGCCAAAAAATCGCCCCATTGACTTACATTGGAGTGCAGAAAAGGTCATTTTTTCTCGGTCCCTTTAAGAGGTAGGAGTTAAACAAGCTTAGGTCTGCGGTGCCCAGGGGGGACCCCATCCAGCCCGCACTGAGTTTCATTCCTACCACCTTAGGAAAAAAAGTCATTATTTTGAGGCTTAGAAGTCATTTCTGCAATTCCCATAGAAAATCAACGGCGTCTCTATTCAATTGTGTGGAGCGCATATCAGGTGGGTTTTCTCTGCCGGCTTAAGAGATACACGTGAAACTAAAGCCGATCCTGGGTGCCTAGGGTGCCTGTCATCCAATCCGCACTGAATTTCATTTCTAGCACATAGCCAAAAAATCGCCCCATTGACTTACATTGGAGTGCAGAAAAGGTCATTTTTTCTCGGTCCCTTTAAGAGGTAGGAGTTAAACAAGCTTAGGTCTGCGGTGCCCAGGGGGGACCCCATCCAGCCCGCACTGAGTTTCATTCCTACCACCTTAGGAAAAAAAGTCATTATTTTGAGGCTTAGAAGTCATTTCTGCAATTCCCATAGAAAATCAACGGCGTCTCTATTCAATTGTGTGGAGCGCATATCAGGTGGGTTTTCTCTGCCGGCTTAAGAGATACACGTGAAACTAAAGCCGATCCTGGGTGCCTAGGGTGCCTGTCATCCAATCCGCACTGAATTTCATTTCTAGCACATAGCCAAAAAATCGCCCCATTGACTTACATTGGAGTGCAGAAAAGGTCATTTTTTCTCGGTCCCTTTAAGAGGTAGGAGTTAAACAAGCTTAGGTCTGCGGTGCCCAGGGGGGACCCCATCCAGCCCGCACTGAGTTTCATTCCTACCACCTTAGGAAAAAAAGTCATTATTTTGAGGCTTAGAAGTCATTTCTGCAATTCCCATAGAAAATCAACGGCGTCTCTATTCAATTGTGTGGAGCGCATATCAGGTGGGTTTTCTCTGCCGGCTTAAGAGATACACGTGAAACTAAAGCCGATCCTGGGTGCCTAGGGTGCCTGTCATCCAATCCGCACTGAATTTCATTTCTAGCACATAGCCAAAAAATCGCCCCATTGACTTACATTGGAGTGCAGAAAAGGTCATTTTTTCTCGGTCCCTTTAAGAGGTAGGAGTTAAACAAGCTTAGGTCTGCGGTCCCCAGGGGGGACCCCATCCAGCCCGCACTGAGTTTCATTCCTACCACCTTAGGAAAAAAAGTCATTATTTTGAGGCTTAGAAGTCATTTCTGCAATTCCCATAGAAAATCAACGGCGTCTCTATTCAATTGTGTGGAGCGCATATCAGGTGGGTTTTCTCTGCCGGCTTAAGAGATACACGTGAAACTAAAGCCGATCCTGGGTGCCTAGGGTGCCTGTCATCCAATCCGCACTGAATTTCATTTCTAGCACATAGCCAAAAAATCGCCCCATTGACTTACATTGGAGTGCAGAAAAGGTCATTTTTTCTCGGTCCCTTTAAGAGGTAGGAGTTAAACAAGCTTAGGTCTGCGGTGCCCAGGGGGGACCCCATCCAGCCCGCACTGAGTTTCATTCCTACCACCTTAGGAAAAAAAGTCATTATTTTGAGGCTTAGAAGTCATTTCTGCAATTCCCATAGAAAATCAACGGCGTCTCTATTCAATTGTGTGGAGCGCATATCAGGTGGGTTTTCTCTGCCGGCTTAAGAGATACACGTGAAACTAAAGCCGATCCTGGGTGCCTAGGGTGCCTGTCATCCAATCCGCACTGAATTTCATTTCTAGCACATAGCCAAAAAATCGCCCCATTGACTTACATTGGAGTGCAGAAAAGGTCATTTTTTCTCGGTCCCTTTAAGAGGTAGGAGTTAAACAAGCTTAGGTCTGCGGTGCCCAGGGGGGACCCCATCCAGCCCGCACTGAGTTTCATTCCTACCACCTTAGGAAAAAAAGTCATTATTTTGAGGCTTAGAAGTCATTTCTGCAATTCCCATAGAAAATCAACGGCGTCTCTATTCAATTGTGTGGAGCGCATATCAGGTGGGTTTTCTCTGCCGGCTTAAGAGATACACGTGAAACTAAAGCCGATCCTGGGTGCCTAGGGTGCCTGTCATCCAATCCGCACTGAATTTCATTTCTAGCACATAGCCAAAAAATCGCCCCATTGACTTACATTGGAGTGCAGAAAAGGTCATTTTTTCTCGGTCCCTTTAAGAGGTAGGAGTTAAACAAGCTTAGGTCTGCGGTGCCCAGGGGGGACCCCATCCAGCCCGCACTGAGTTTCATTCCTACCACCTTAGGAAAAAAAGTCATTATTTTGAGGCTTAGAAGTCATTTCTGCAATTCCCATAGAAAATCAACGGCGTCTCTATTCAATTGTGTGGAGCGCATATCAGGTGGGTTTTCTCTGCCGGCTTAAGAGATACACGTGAAACTAAAGCCGATCCTGGGTGCCTAGGGTGCCTGTCATCCAATCCGCACTGAATTTCATTTCTAGCACATAGCCAAAAAATCGCCCCATTGACTTACATTGGAGTGCAGAAAAGGTCATTTTTTCTCGGTCCCTTTAAGAGGTAGGAGTTAAACAAGCTTAGGTCTGCGGTGCCCAGGGGGGACCCCATCCAGCCCGCACTGAGTTTCATTCCTACCACCTTAGGAAAAAAAGTCATTATTTTGAGGCTTAGAAGTCATTTCTGCAATTCCCATAGAAAATCAACGGCGTCTCTATTCAATTGTGTGGAGCGCATATCAGGTGGGTTTTCTCTGCCGGCTTAAGAGATACACGTGAAACTAAAGCCGATCCTGGGTGCCTAGGGTGCCTGTCATCCAATCCGCACTGAATTTCATTTCTAGCACATAGCCAAAAAATCGCCCCATTGACTTACATTGGAGTGCAGAAAAGGTCATTTTTTCTCGGTCCCTTTAAGAGGTAGGAGTTAAACAAGCTTAGGTCTGCGGTGCCCAGGGGGGACCCCATCCAGCCCGCACTGAGTTTCATTCCTACCACCTTAGGAAAAAAAGTCATTATTTTGAGGCTTAGAAGTCATTTCTGCAATTCCCATAGAAAATCAACGGCGTCTCTATTCAATTGTGTGGAGCGCATATCAGGTGGGTTTTCTCTGCCGGCTTAAGAGATACACGTGAAACTAAAGCCGATCCTGGGTGCCTAGGGTGCCTGTCATCCAATCCGCACTGAATTTCATTTCTAGCACATAGCCAAAAAATCGCCCCATTGACTTACATTGGAGTGCAGAAAAGGTCATTTTTTCTCGGTCCCTTTAAGAGGTAGGAGTTAAACAAGCTTAGGTCTGCGGTGCCCAGGGGGGACCCCATCCAGCCCGCACTGAGTTTCATTCCTACCACCTTAGGAAAAAAAGTCATTATTTTGAGGCTTAGAAGTCATTTCTGCAATTCCCATAGAAAATCAACGGCGTCTCTATTCAATTGTGTGGAGCGCATATCAGGTGGGTTTTCTCTGCCGGCTTAAGAGATACACGTGAAACTAAAGCCGATCCTGGGTGCCTAGGGTGCCTGTCATCCAATCCGCACTGAATTTCATTTCTAGCACATAGCCAAAAAATCGCCCCATTGACTTACATTGGAGTGCAGAAAAGGTCATTTTTTCTCGGTCCCTTTAAGAGGTAGGAGTTAAACAAGCTTAGGTCTGCGGTGCCCAGGGGGGACCCCATCCAGCCCGCACTGAGTTTCATTCCTACCACCTTAGGAAAAAAAGTCATTATTTTGAGGCTTAGAAGTCATTTCTGCAATTCCCATAGAAAATCAACGGCGTCTCTATTCAATTGTGTGGAGCGCATATCAGGTGGGTTTTCTCTGCCGGCTTAAGAGATACACGTGAAACTAAAGCCGATCCTGGGTGCCTAGGGTGCCTGTCATCCAATCCGCACTGAATTTCATTTCTAGCACATAGCCAAAAAATCGCCCCATTGACTTACATTGGAGTGCAGAAAAGGTCATTTTTTCTCGGTCCCTTTAAGAGGTAGGAGTTAAACAAGCTTAGGTCTGCGGTGCCCAGGGGGGACCCCATCCAGCCCGCACTGAGTTTCATTCCTACCACCTTAGGAAAAAAAGTCATTATTTTGAGGCTTAGAAGTCATTTCTGCAATTCCCATAGAAAATCAACGGCGTCTCTATTCAATTGTGTGGAGCGCATATCAGGTGGGTTTTCTCTGCCGGCTTAAGAGATACACGTGAAACTAAAGCCGATCCTGGGTGCCTAGGGTGCCTGTCATCCAATCCGCACTGAATTTCATTTCTAGCACATAGCCAAAAAATCGCCCCATTGACTTACATTGGAGTGCAGAAAAGGTCATTTTTTCTCGGTCCCTTTAAGAGGTAGGAGTTAAACAAGCTTAGGTCTGCGGTGCCCAGGGGGGACCCCATCCAGCCCGCACTGAGTTTCATTCCTACCACCTTAGGAAAAAAAGTCATTATTTTGAGGCTTAGAAGTCATTTCTGCAATTCCCATAGAAAATCAACGGCGTCTCTATTCAATTGTGTGGAGCGCATATCAGGTGGGTTTTCTCTGCCGGCTTAAGAGATACACGTGAAACTAAAGCCGATCCTGGGTGCCTAGGGTGCCTGTCATCCAATCCGCACTGAATTTCATTTCTAGCACATAGCCAAAAAATCGCCCCATTGACTTACATTGGAGTGCAGAAAAGGTCATTTTTTCTCGGTCCCTTTAAGAGGTAGGAGTTAAACAAGCTTAGGTCTGCGGTGCCCAGGGGGGACCCCATCCAGCCCGCACTGAGTTTCATTCCTACCACCTTAGGAAAAAAAGTCATTATTTTGAGGCTTAGAAGTCATTTCTGCAATTCCCATAGAAAATCAACGGCGTCTCTATTCAATTGTGTGGAGCGCATATCAGGTGGGTTTTCTCTGCCGGCTTAAGAGATACACGTGAAACTAAAGCCGATCCTGGGTGCCTAGGGTGCCTGTCATCCAATCCGCACTGAATTTCATTTCTAGCACATAGCCAAAAAATCGCCCCATTGACTTACATTGGAGTGCAGAAAAGGTCATTTTTTCTCGGTCCCTTTAAGAGGTAGGAGTTAAACAAGCTTAGGTCTGCGGTGCCCAGGGGGGACCCCATCCAGCCCGCACTGAGTTTCATTCCTACCACCTTAGGAAAAAAAGTCATTATTTTGAGGCTTAGAAGTCATTTCTGCAATTCCCATAGAAAATCAACGGCGTCTCTATTCAATTGTGTGGAGCGCATATCAGGTGGGTTTTCTCTGCCGGCTTAAGAGATACACGTGAAACTAAAGCCGATCCTGGGTGCCTAGGGTGCCTGTCATCCAATCCGCACTGAATTTCATTTCTAGCACATAGCCAAAAAATCGCCCCATTGACTTACATTGGAGTGCAGAAAAGGTCATTTTTTCTCGGTCCCTTTAAGAGGTAGGAGTTAAACAAGCTTAGGTCTGCGGTGCCCAGGGGGGACCCCATCCAGCCCGCACTGAGTTTCATTCCTACCACCTTAGGAAAAAAAGTCATTATTTTGAGGCTTAGAAGTCATTTCTGCAATTCCCATAGAAAATCAACGGCGTCTCTATTCAATTGTGTGGAGCGCATATCAGGTGGGTTTTCTCTGCCGGCTTAAGAGATACACGTGAAACTAAAGCCGATCCTGGGTGCCTAGGGTGCCTGTCATCCAATCCGCACTGAATTTCATTTCTAGCACATAGCCAAAAAATCGCCCCATTGACTTACATTGGAGTGCAGAAAAGGTCATTTTTTCTCGGTCCCTTTAAGAGGTAGGAGTTAAACAAGCTTAGGTCTGCGGTGCCCAGGGGGGACCCCATCCAGCCCGCACTGAGTTTCATTCCTACCACCTTAGGAAAAAAAGTCATTATTTTGAGGCTTAGAAGTCATTTCTGCAATTCCCATAGAAAATCAACGGCGTCTCTATTCAATTGTGTGGAGCGCATATCAGGTGGGTTTTCTCTGCCGGCTTAAGAGATACACGTGAAACTAAAGCCGATCCTGGGTGCCTAGGGTGCCTGTCATCCAATCCGCACTGAATTTCATTTCTAGCACATAGCCAAAAAATCGCCCCATTGACTTACATTGGAGTGCAGAAAAGGTCATTTTTTCTCGGTCCCTTTAAGAGGTAGGAGTTAAACAAGCTTAGGTCTGCGGTGCCCAGGGGGGACCCCATCCAGCCCGCACTGAGTTTCATTCCTACCACCTTAGGAAAAAAAGTCATTATTTTGAGGCTTAGAAGTCATTTCTGCAATTCCCATAGAAAATCAACGGCGTCTCTATTCAATTGTGTGGAGCGCATATCAGGTGGGTTTTCTCTGCCGGCTTAAGAGATACACGTGAAACTAAAGCCGATCCTGGGTGCCTAGGGTGCCTGTCATCCAATCCGCACTGAATTTCATTTCTAGCACATAGCCAAAAAATCGCCCCATTGACTTACATTGGAGTGCAGAAAAGGTCATTTTTTCTCGGTCCCTTTAAGAGGTAGGAGTTAAACAAGCTTAGGTCTGCGGTGCCCAGGGGGGACCCCATCCAGCCCGCACTGAGTTTCATTCCTACCACCTTAGGAAAAAAAGTCATTATTTTGAGGCTTAGAAGTCATTTCTGCAATTCCCATAGAAAATCAACGGCGTCTCTATTCAATTGTGTGGAGCGCATATCAGGTGGGTTTTCTCTGCCGGCTTAAGAGATACACGTGAAACTAAAGCCGATCCTGGGTGCCTAGGGTGCCTGTCATCCAATCCGCACTGAATTTCATTTCTAGCACATAGCCAAAAAATCGCCCCATTGACTTACATTGGAGTGCAGAAAAGGTCATTTTTTCTCGGTCCCTTTAAGAGGTAGGAGTTAAACAAGCTTAGGTCTGCGGTGCCCAGGGGGGACCCCATCCAGCCCGCACTGAGTTTCATTCCTACCACCTTAGGAAAAAAAGTCATTATTTTGAGGCTTAGAAGTCATTTCTGCAATTCCCATAGAAAATCAACGGCGTCTCTATTCAATTGTGTGGAGCGCATATCAGGTGGGTTTTCTCTGCCGGCTTAAGAGATACACGTGAAACTAAAGCCGATCCTGGGTGCCTAGGGTGCCTGTCATCCAATCCGCACTGAATTTCATTTCTAGCACATAGCCAAAAAATCGCCCCATTGACTTACATTGGAGTGCAGAAAAGGTCATTTTTTCTCGGTCCCTTTAAGAGGTAGGAGTTAAACAAGCTTAGGTCTGCGGTGCCCAGGGGGGACCCCATCCAGCCCGCACTGAGTTTCATTCCTACCACCTTAGGAAAAAAAGTCATTATTTTGAGGCTTAGAAGTCATTTCTGCAATTCCCATAGAAAATCAACGGCGTCTCTATTCAATTGTGTGGAGCGCATATCAGGTGGGTTTTCTCTGCCGGCTTAAGAGATACACGTGAAACTAAAGCCGATCCTGGGTGCCTAGGGTGCCTGTCATCCAATCCGCACTGAATTTCATTTCTAGCACATAGCCAAAAAATCGCCCCATTGACTTACATTGGAGTGCAGAAAAGGTCATTTTTTCTCGGTCCCTTTAAGAGGTAGGAGTTAAACAAGCTTAGGTCTGCGGTGCCCAGGGGGGACCCCATCCAGCCCGCACTGAGTTTCATTCCTACCACCTTAGGAAAAAAAGTCATTATTTTGAGGCTTAGAAGTCATTTCTGCAATTCCCATAGAAAATCAACGGCGTCTCTATTCAATTGTGTGGAGCGCATATCAGGTGGGTTTTCTCTGCCGGCTTAAGAGATACACGTGAAACTAAAGCCGATCCTGGGTGCCTAGGGTGCCTGTCATCCAATCCGCACTGAATTTCATTTCTAGCACATAGCCAAAAAATCGCCCCATTGACTTACATTGGAGTGCAGAAAAGGTCATTTTTTCTCGGTCCCTTTAAGAGGTAGGAGTTAAACAAGCTTAGGTCTGCGGTGCCCAGGGGGGACCCCATCCAGCCCGCACTGAGTTTCATTCCTACCACCTTAGGAAAAAAAGTCATTATTTTGAGGCTTAGAAGTCATTTCTGCAATTCCCATAGAAAATCAACGGCGTCTCTATTCAATTGTGTGGAGCGCATATCAGGTGGGTTTTCTCTGCCGGCTTAAGAGATACACGTGAAACTAAAGCCGATCCTGGGTGCCTAGGGTGCCTGTCATCCAATCCGCACTGAATTTCATTTCTAGCACATAGCCAAAAAATCGCCCCATTGACTTACATTGGAGTGCAGAAAAGGTCATTTTTTCTCGGTCCCTTTAAGAGGTAGGAGTTAAACAAGCTTAGGTCTGCGGTGCCCAGGGGGGACCCCATCCAGCCCGCACTGAGTTTCATTCCTACCACCTTAGGAAAAAAAGTCATTATTTTGAGGCTTAGAAGTCATTTCTGCAATTCCCATAGAAAATCAACGGCGTCTCTATTCAATTGTGTGGAGCGCATATCAGGTGGGTTTTCTCTGCCGGCTTAAGAGATACACGTGAAACTAAAGCCGATCCTGGGTGCCTAGGGTGCCTGTCATCCAATCCGCACTGAATTTCATTTCTAGCACATAGCCAAAAAATCGCCCCATTGACTTACATTGGAGTGCAGAAAAGGTCATTTTTTCTCGGTCCCTTTAAGAGGTAGGAGTTAAACAAGCTTAGGTCTGCGGTGCCCAGGGGGGACCCCATCCAGCCCGCACTGAGTTTCATTCCTACCACCTTAGGAAAAAAAGTCATTATTTTGAGGCTTAGAAGTCATTTCTGCAATTCCCATAGAAAATCAACGGCGTCTCTATTCAATTGTGTGGAGCGCATATCAGGTGGGTTTTCTCTGCCGGCTTAAGAGATACACGTGAAACTAAAGCCGATCCTGGGTGCCTAGGGTGCCTGTCATCCAATCCGCACTGAATTTCATTTCTAGCACATAGCCAAAAAATCGCCCCATTGACTTACATTGGAGTGCAGAAAAGGTCATTTTTTCTCGGTCCCTTTAAGAGGTAGGAGTTAAACAAGCTTAGGTCTGCGGTGCCCAGGGGGGACCCCATCCAGCCCGCACTGAGTTTCATTCCTACCACCTTAGGAAAAAAAGTCATTATTTTGAGGCTTAGAAGTCATTTCTGCAATTCCCATAGAAAATCAACGGCGTCTCTATTCAATTGTGTGGAGCGCATATCAGGTGGGTTTTCTCTGCCGGCTTAAGAGATACACGTGAAACTAAAGCCGATCCTGGGTGCCTAGGGTGCCTGTCATCCAATCCGCACTGAATTTCATTTCTAGCACATAGCCAAAAAATCGCCCCATTGACTTACATTGGAGTGCAGAAAAGGTCATTTTTTCTCGGTCCCTTTAAGAGGTAGGAGTTAAACAAGCTTAGGTCTGCGGTGCCCAGGGGGGACCCCATCCAGCCCGCACTGAGTTTCATTCCTACCACCTTAGGAAAAAAAGTCATTATTTTGAGGCTTAGAAGTCATTTCTGCAATTCCCATAGAAAATCAACGGCGTCTCTATTCAATTGTGTGGAGCGCATATCAGGTGGGTTTTCTCTGCCGGCTTAAGAGATACACGTGAAACTAAAGCCGATCCTGGGTGCCTAGGGTGCCTGTCATCCAATCCGCACTGAATTTCATTTCTAGCACATAGCCAAAAAATCGCCCCATTGACTTACATTGGAGTGCAGAATAGGTCATTTTTTCTCGGTCCCTTTAAGAGGTAGGAGTTAAACAAGCTTAGGTCTGCGGTGCCCAGGGGGGACCCCATCCAGCCCGCACTGAGTTTCATTCCTACCACCTTAGGAAAAAAAGTCATTATTTTGAGGCTTAGAAGTCATTTCTGCAATTCCCATAGAAAATCAACGGCGTCTCTATTCAATTGTGTGGAGCGCATATCAGGTGGGTTTTCTCTGCCGGCTTAAGAGATACACGTGAAACTAAAGCCGATCCTGGGTGCCTAGGGTGCCTGTCATCCAATCCGCACTGAATTTCATTTCTAGCACATAGCCAAAAAATCGCCCCATTGACTTACATTGGAGTGCAGAAAAGGTCATTTTTTCTCGGTCCCTTTAAGAGGTAGGAGTTAAACAAGCTTAGGTCTGCGGTGCCCAGGGGGGACCCCATCCAGCCCGCACTGAGTTTCATTCCTACCACCTTAGGAAAAAAAGTCATTATTTTGAGGCTTAGAAGTCATTTCTGCAATTCCCATAGAAAATCAACGGCGTCTCTATTCAATTGTGTGGAGCGCATATCAGGTGGGTTTTCTCTGCCGGCTTAAGAGATACACGTGAAACTAAAGCCGATCCTGGGTGCCTAGGGTGCCTGTCATCCAATCCGCACTGAATTTCATTTCTAGCACATAGCCAAAAAATCGCCCCATTGACTTACATTGGAGTGCAGAAAAGGTCATTTTTTCTCGGTCCCTTTAAGAGGTAGGAGTTAAACAAGCTTAGGTCTGCGGTGCCCAGGGGGGACCCCATCCAGCCCGCACTGAGTTTCATTCCTACCACCTTAGGAAAAAAAGTCATTATTTTGAGGCTTAGAAGTCATTTCTGCAATTCCCATAGAAAATCAACGGCGTCTCTATTCAATTGTGTGGAGCGCATATCAGGTGGGTTTTCTCTGCCGGCTTAAGAGATACACGTGAAACTAAAGCCGATCCTGGGTGCCTAGGGTGCCTGTCATCCAATCCGCACTGAATTTCATTTCTAGCACATAGCCAAAAAATCGCCCCATTGACTTACATTGGAGTGCAGAAAAGGTCATTTTTTCTCGGTCCCTTTAAGAGGTAGGAGTTAAACAAGCTTAGGTCTGCGGTGCCCAGGGGGGACCCCATCCAGCCCGCACTGAGTTTCATTCCTACCACCTTAGGAAAAAAAGTCATTATTTGAGGCTTAGAAGTCATTTCTGCAATTCCCATAGAAAATCAACGGCGTCTCTATTCAATTGTGTGGAGCGCATTAGGTGGGTTCTCTGCCGGCCTTAAGAGATACCACGTGACACTAAAGCCGACCTGGGTCAGGGAGCAGAAAGAAGAATTTCCAGGAGCAGGATCGAAATCGCTTCCAAAGGACGCGGAGGCACAGAAACAAGAAAGGCCACAAGAAGCAGCCAGCAGCGCCGCACGTTCCTAAAACACCTAGGATCTTAAAGGGGCAGAGGTCTCCCGGCACCCGGGAAGTGGGCCCGCACCAGCGTGGAGAAGACCGGAGGACAAACGAACCCGTTGGAGTGCCGGTTCACTGGATTCCGATCTCATCAGGGGCCGTCACCTCAGATACCTGCAACTCCTAAAGGGGGACACATCCAGGCAGAAATTAGGACATTTGGGCGGCCTCTTGGTATGAGTCAGGATGGGAGCGGGACTGCCGGCAGCCACAGGCACATGGCTATGTGGATCAGAGACGCACTTAGCAGTGCAGCTCACCAATACACAGAGAGCCATCAGCTAACTCCAAATTAAAGAGACAGTGTCCATTTATTCATTAAAAAGAGCAATTGCAGGACCCAGAACCAAGACCAAAAGCAGTGGCCATTTTAAGGTGGATTCACAGCATTACATCAAAGAAGTTACACTGCCAAATACACAGCCCACAAGGGAAAAAGAAATCTATTCCAAAAAACAGATCACGGCTTGTCATATAGCCAAACGGGTCATATGCTCAGAAAACAAAAGAGCACATGATGCGCTCCACACTTCAAAACAAAACTAAGACATACAAATGAAAATTTTCATATGCTCTTGGTCAGAGACGGAAAAGACATGCCGGTCTAGGGTGCCTTAATAATTCACATAAATAAGGACATTAATCTTCATTAACCCACCATGAACATCAACCAATACGGGGAATTCCCTGATATTATCAGCAGATGCCCATAACAAAAAAAAGATTATCAAGGGAATTTGATACCCGTTGAGGATTCATCAACAACATGTGTTTCAGATTTAGAAGGAAGAAACCGCCTACGAAAAGACTCTTAATAAAACTCCAAGAAAAGAGACGAAAATAAACTAAGCACCGGCTACTACAGCTCCTGTGACGAATCGTATGCATTCCTCCACCAGTAACCATACACAATCAAGCAGCCTGAAAACATTAGGAGGACTCCCTCTCTAAAGAAAGCGCCATCAAAACCCTGCTGGGTCATACATAGCTCCAAAAGCCCCTTTGGCTTGATCCCCAACGAAAAGGATCTTCAGGGCACTAGCACAAGACCTGAAAAACGCTTTGGCGCAAAGATCTACACAAAGTGCAAGAGAAGATCCACCGTACTAGAAAAGAAAGCTGTCACATCAGACAGTAAGCAACAAAAACAAGAACGCCAAATAAGGACTCATGTCACAACTCAGGCCTACAGACCCTCTCAGAAAATGCTGGTACTACGGATGGACATATGAGAAAACCGCAATAGGGGAACAAATTTAGGTAAGGGGCTTACAGGGAGTACAATCGTTGGACTTGAATAGAGTCCTAGTTTTCTATCTTTAATAAAATCTCTGACAGGCGGAGGGACCCACATTGAATTGGACAGGGCAGACAGGGCCCTCAAGCCAAGAGGAAGGCGACCCAAGGAAACCACGCGAAAATTATTTGCAGGTCATTTCTATTCACTAAGGAAGAGATCATGAAGGAAGGCCAAAAACACTGAAGGATATAGCTTTCAATGGTAACAAACTCCAAATATTTTCAGCTCTATCCCTGATGACATTGCGCAAGAGATCATGTCTCTGAAACAATTAACCCAAGCTCTGCAGGAAAAAAAATCTGCAGTACAAATGGGGCTCCCATTTCCCTGCAGTAAGAGCTGCAAACGGAGCAGCCCACACCATGAGAACCAAAAGGACATTCCAGGGTTTTGAGGGCCCTCAACTCCCGAGTCTAAATCTCACATGAATGGGTGGAGCTCCATACACCATGTATTGCCGCCTCCAACGTACATCTCGCAGAAGAGAGCACGTGAACACGATCCCAGCTGACCAACACTATACAAGAAGAACCGCCACTAACCGCAGAGGCAAAAGAGGAAGTGATTAGTGGTTTTTTTTCTCCTTTCCCTTTGCTTTTCTCTCCCAACTGAGGAGCTGACTAGTTCATACCCGGTTTAGGGCTTGTCTAGGGAAATAACTGTTTAACTCCATTGAGTAAATTTAACAGGATGCTTTATTTAGCTAAACATTGTGTTTAGAATGCTAGCATTAAGTTTTGTTTAACACAATAGAGGAAAATGTAGATAAGTACTACTAGGCCCTACTACAATTGAGTCTCCTCACAAACCTTCATAATGACACCTCACGTCCTCACTACCAATTCAGTTTAACACACTTTAGCAACCACCATACATAATAACATCTCAAATACACTGGCTATGGTCATCTTCCTCAGGATTTCTCACTCAGTAGGAATCTAGGAAGTCTTGCCCCTCACCACCATACAACTAGGCCTCAAACATCCTAGACTTAGTTAGCTATCTTTCTTGGAATCTTTTCACCCTTCCGCTTACATATCTGACACATAGTTCTCCATACCCCCTTGGTCTAGTAAGAATTAGATTAATAACTATAGGTAGTCCCCCCAAACATGATTAAGTAGAGACATTCATAGGCCTATACCCACTGGATATTCAACAACCGTTAACACTTCCGCTCACAGAACCAACAGGAACCCTTGTTCGACAAGACTTAGTGACCTGTTCACACCTAGTTCAGTGCGTAGTTCGTACGCTATTTCTTTTCTTTTAGCTTGTTATTTGAATTTACTTATTGTTACTGTTGATCAATAATTAACCTCTCTCCTCCCCTTCTTTCCCTACATTTCTCTCTCCTGCTCATCCCCCATACCCCGGGATACACCTGTCGCCTGAAGAGTATTGACATCACAGAGTCCTCGCTCCTGACAACTATCCTCACTTGAGTAAGTACCAATTACACCCACACACAATGAACGACTTATCTCTCTGCACGCTGAACGTTAACGGCCTTAACGTGCCAGAGAAAAGGTCAAACATACTCTACACATTGCATAAACAGAACGCAAAAATCCTATTCCTACAAGAAACCCACTTCAAGACTGACAAAACCCCTGACCTCTCAAAAAATAGGTATTACCCCACCTGGATTCATAGCACCTGCCATGACAAAAAAATAAAAGGAGTCTCTATTGCCATTCACAAATCTCTCCCCATTAAAATTATTGATAAAAAAATTGACCTAGACAGCAGGTATATTTTCTTAACATGCATTATAGATGGGATCACCCTAACGTTAGCTAATATTTATGCTCCCAACATAGATCAAGTACCATATCTTGTGAGAAAACACTGAGAAGCTCCACGCTTTTGCAAAAGGCCACTCATTTTAGGCGGGGACTTAAATACTCCTTTGAACCCTCTAATTGATACATCGTCAGGGAAAACAAGCCTCCCGTTTAAAAAAATCAGAGCACTGCAGAGGACTCTGAGGGAGCTCAGGATCTATGACACATGGAGGGTCTTCAACCCTAACATGAAAGATTTCACACACTACTCTGCAGCGACAAACAGCTACAGCAGAATTGACCTGATCCTCTCTTCGCATGGCATGCTGAGCTCCCTCAGACACTCCAGTATTGGTAACATTATTCTAAACATCATGCCCTGTCTTTTCAATTCAGCCTCACACCAACAGCTCCCCGGTCATTCAATTGGAAACTAAACGAATCATTATTAGATGATCCGATAAGTGTCGCTGCAATAAAAGAAACAGCAGACCTTTTCCTTGAAGTACATGACAAAGATCCCACCGCTCCTACAATTATATGGGAAGCATTTAAAGCCACTTTGAGAGGGACCCTGATTTCCCAAGGAGCCAGAGTCAAAAGAGAGAGAACCAAACAAATAGAATTGCTCACTGAAAAAATACACACCCTAGAAACCTCTCATAAAAGAACCTTATTGGACAGTACATTACTTGAGCTTTCTGCCACCAGAACCAAACTCAAAGATCTCCTCTTCAAACAGTACCCAGAGAAACGGTACAAATATGTGGTAAAACCTTCTATACCTGGGGCAATAAGCCAAGTAAATTACTCGCCAATGCTTTGAAAAACAAAAAAAACCGCCCTTACAATCCCCTCCATCAGAACCACAAACGGATCGCTGTCCTATAAATCAGAGATAATAGCAGACACCTTTAAAAGCTACTACACGGGCCTATATCAATTACCAGTCCCTAATAATCCTGACTCATCCCTACATGCCCCACTTAACCTAAAACAATATATAGAAAAAACCAAACTACCCATGATAAATGAAGATATTAAAAAGAAGTTAGAAGAAAACTTCACCATTGATGAACTTAAAAACACCATAAAGGACTTACCAAATGGAAAAGCCCAGGCCCAGACGGGTACACCACTAAATTCTATAAAACACTACTCAGATATCATCACCCCCCCTATTATTGAAGTCCTTTAACTTTATATCAGAACAAAAATCCACCCCCTGCCGCTTCTTTGGAGGCCTTATATCAGTAATACCGAAAGAAGGTAAAGATCACAACATTTGTTCTAACTACAGGCCGATCTCATTACTCAACATTGACACTAAAATATTTGCCAAAACCATAGCTAAAAGACTAGCGCCTCTCCTTGAATCTCTGGTCCACCTAGATCAAGTAGGCTTCGTCCCATCCAGGGAAGCGAAAGATAATACACTTCGAGCCTTCACCATCGCGAGCTATATACATAACTCCAAAAAGAAATCTCTTCTCCTTTCTCTCGATGCCGAGAAGCTTTTGATCGGGTGGACTGGAGATTTATAGAAGCGACGCTATCTCAGATCGGCCTAGGACCAAATATTCTCTCCAAAATTATGTCCCTTTATACACTCCCCAGTGCCAGGATCAAAATTAATGGCATTACTTCTAGCAAAACTGGACATTAGGAATGGAACCAGACAGGGATGCCCATTATCCCCGCTGATATATGTACTTTGTATGGAGCACCTTCTGACGGATATCAGAAATAACCCCGACATAACCGGTGTTACAGTAGGGACTAAAGAGCACTTATGTTCTGCTTATGCAGACGACCTACTGCTCTTCTTAACAAAGCCACATATATCACTCCCATCACTAATGGCCACAATAAAAGAATTTGCTTACTTCAGTAATTATAAATTAAACATAACAAAATGTGAGGCTGGGGACTTAACTTCTCTGAGAAAGAAATGACAGATCTTAAAAACAACTTCCAGTTTAATTGGAGTAACAATGCCCTAAACTATCTAGGCACACTCATAACTATCTCTAATAAAGATATTATAGAAAAAAATTTCAGCCCCCTTATAAAATCTATTAAAGAAGACTTACATAATTGGGATCAGAAGAGTTTCTCATGGTCAGGCAGAATCAATATAATAAAAATGAATATCCTACCGAGGATTTTATACCTCTTCCAAACTGTCCCGGCAACATTACAACAAAACTACCTGACCAGGATAAACTCACTCATAGGCAAATTCATCTGGTCCAATAAACCGGCCCGCCTGAAAAACAGTATTCTCACTAAATCTAAAACAGATGGTGGATTAGCACTACCAAACATAATACACTACTACCACGCCTCCATCTTAGGGAGAGTAGTAGAAGCCTTCCACTTAAGAAACAAGAAAATGTGGATTAATTTGGAAGCTTCAGTCACAAACTTTGACCCGACAGCCATTTTGTGGACCCCAAAGGAAATCCTAAAAGGCTTTACTTCACTCATACATTCCCCGGTTAGCTCTTCTATCTTACTACTCGCCAAATCTCGCTCCCAGGACCTTGCAGGCCTTTTTAAATCGGATGGACCTTTAATACCCCTAGGGAAAAATTATAGATTCACCCCAGCCCTATACTCTGACTCTTTCATGGGCATACCCACAGACAAAGGGGTCACGTTTAGTAACATCATGAAAGATGGAGACATCTTACCATTTGATGAAATGCCATATGATTCCAATAGAGATATAGCTTCATACATAAACGATATCAAACAACACCATCAACTGTCTGACTTCATAAACAGACAAAACTCAAATCTACAACTATCCAGAAAACTCCTACCATTTGAGCAGCTCTGTTCCTCATCAAACCACACTCACAAAATTATATCCAAAATCTACACGATTTTCCTAGCCAACATAGATGACGCACGTCCTGAGTACTTTGAGAAATGGGAAAGGGACTTAAACGTCAAGTTCTCAGAAGATGAGGTTAATAAAGCGCTTTATATGACACACAAAACCTCCTTATCTTGCAATATTCAAGAGAGGAATTATAAAGTACTAACAAGATGGTACTTAGTACCAACTAAGCTAAAAACTTTCTATCCTGATCATAAAGACAATTGTTGGAGATGTGGTGGGGAAAAGGGAAACATGCTGCACATCTGGTGGAGTTGCCCCCAAAATAAGGCCTTTTTGGGACAAAATATTGGACATCATCAACAAAATAACTGACACTCCAATCAAAAACACACCAGAACAGGCTTTGCTATTAATGATACCCGTTCCCCTATATCTATGCAAGTACTCTCTGACGGGCTTCATGTTAGTAGCCGCAAAAGCTATAATAGCTAGACTCTGGAAGACCCCCACTGCTCCTTCGATTTTGAAGTGGGTAGAGGAGGTAGATAGCTATCACAGAATGGAGGAACTGGTATCAGACGATAGGAATGCTGGTAACAAATCATTCTATACAAAATGGCTACCATGGACCTCATAACGAGAAAACCCCCCACCTTCAGACACACCCTCCCTCTCATGTGACTCTGACGATTAAGCAAATCCAAGTACAATGGACCTAAAGAATGCGCAGTGACTCTGTGATGCCAACGAATATAAGTATCAGGTGAGAACATATCTTCAAAGACTCAATACCCAATTCTTTCTTTGATTAAGGTGATTGCAGTATCTTCATTATGCTATAATAAAGTATCCGGTACCCTTCCCCACATACCATTCCCTCCCTTACCTTCCTTTCATTCTCCCCTCCCCCCCCCCCTCCTTTTTATTCGTTTTCATTTCTTACACTGATATTATTATCTGTGATTGAATAGCTTATATTCTTTTCCTAAAACGTTAAAACGTTAAAACGTTAAACTTTCCTCTCCAATAAAAACTAAATTTGTTAGAAAATCAACGGCGTCTCTAATTCAATTGTGTGGAGCGCATATCAGGTGGGTTTTCTCTGCCGGCTTAAGAGATACACGTGAAACTAAAGCCGATCCTGGGTGCCTAGGGTGCCTGTCATCCAATCCGCACTGAATTTCATTTCTAGCACATAGCCAAAAAATCGCCCCATTGACTTACATTGGAGTGCAGAAAAGGTCATTTTTTCTCGGTCCCTTTAAGAGGTAGGAGTTAAACAAGCTTAGGTCTGCGGTGCCCAGGGGGGACCCCATCCAGCCCGCACTGAGTTTTCATTCCTACCACCTTAGGAAAAAAAGTCATTATTTTGAGGCTTAGAAGTCATTTCTGCAATTCCCATAGAAAATCAACGGCGTCTCTAATTCAATTGTGTGGAGCGCATATCAGGTGGGTTTTCTCTGCCGGCTTAAGAGATACACGTGAAACTAAAGCCGATCCTGGGTGCCTAGGGTGCCTGTCATCCAATCCGCACTGAATTTCATTTCTAGCACATAGCCAAAAAATCGCCCCATTGACTTACATTGGAGTGCAGAAAAGGTCATTTTTTCTCGGTCCCTTTAAGAGGTAGGAGTTAAACAAGCTTAGGTCTGCAGTGCCCAGGGGGGACCCCATCCAGCCCGCACTGAGTTTCATTCCTACCACGTTAGGAAAAAAAGTCATTATTTTGAGGCTTAGAAGTCATTTCTGCAATTCCCATAGAAAATCAACGGCGTCTCTAATTCAATTGTGTGGAGCGCATATCAGGTGGGTTTTCTCTGCCGGCTTAAGAGATACACGTGAAACTAAAGCCGATCCTGGGTGCCTAGGGTGCCTGTCATCCAATCCGCACTGAATTTCATTTCTAGCACATAGCCAAAAAATCGCCCCATTGACTTACATTGGAGTGCAGAAAAGGTCATTTTTTCTCGGTCCCTTTAAGAGGTAGGAGTTAAACAAGCTTAGGTCTGCGGTGCCCAGGGGGGACCCCATCCAGCCCGCACTGAGTTTCATTCCTACCACCTTAGGAAAAAAAGTCATTATTTTGAGGCTTAGAAGTCATTTCTGCAATTCCCATAGAAAATCAATGGCGTCTATTCAATTGTGTGGAGCGCATATCAGGTGGATTTTCTCTGCCGGCTTAAGAGATACACGTGAAACTAAAGCCGATCCTGGGTGCCTAGGGTGCCTGTCATCCAATCCGCACTGAATTTCATTTCTAGCACATAGCCAAAAAATCGCCCCATTGACTTACATTGGAGTGCAGAAAAGGTCATTTTTTCTCGGTCCCTTTAAGAGGTAGGAGTTAAACAAGCTTAGGTCTGTGGTGCCCAGGGGGGACCCCATCCAGCCCGCACTGAGTTTCATTCCTACCACCTTAGGAAAAAAAGTCATTATTTTGAGGCTTAGGCTAGGTTCACACTGCGTTTTCAGCATCCGTTTAACGGATCCGTTTTTTTTAACGTCCAGAAAAATAGGGTCAGCAACGTTTTTTGGTCCGCCAAAAAAAACGGATCCGTTTTTTTTTATAATGGAAGTCAATGGAAAAACGGATGCACACAAATGAATCCGTTTTTTGCAATCCGTTTTTCATGCGTTTTTTCAAAAAAACGGATGCGATAAACGGATGCTGAAAACGCAGTGTGAACCTAGCCTTAGAAGTCATTTCTGCAATTCCCATAGAAAATCAACGGCGTCTCTAATTCAATTGTGTGGAGCGCATATCAGGTGGGTTTTCTCTGCCGGCTTAAGAGATACACGTGAAACTAAAGCCGATCCTGGGTGCCTAGGGTGCCTGTCATCCAATCCGCACTGAATTTCATTTCTAGCACATAGCCAAAAAATCGCCCCATTGACTTACATTGGAGTGCAGAAAAGGTCATTTTTTCTCGATCCCTTTAAGAGGTAGGAGTTAAACAAGCTTAGGTCTGCGGTGCCCAGGGGGGACCCCATCCAGCCCGCACTGAGTTTCATTCCTACCACCTTAGGAAAAAAAGTCATTATTTTGAGGCTTAGAAGTCATTTCTGCAATTCCCATAGAAAATCAACGGCGTCTCTAATTCAATTGTGTGGAGCGCATATCAGGTGGGTTTTCTCTGCCGGCTTAAGAGATACACGTGAAACTAAAGCCGATCCTGGGTGCCTAGGGTGCCTGTCATTCAATCCGCACTGAATTTCATTTCTAGCACATAGCCAAAAAATCGCCCCATTGACTTATATTGGAGTGCAGAAAAGGTCATTTTTTCTCGGTCCCTTTAAGAGGTAGGAGTTAAACAAGCTTAGGTCTGCGGTGCCCAGGGGGGACCCCATCCAGCCCACACTGAGTTTCATTCCTACCACCTTAGGAAAAAAAGTCATTATTTTGAGGCTTAGAAGTCATTTCTGCAATTCCCATAGAAAATCAACGGCGTCTCTAATTCAATTGTGTGGAGCGCATATCAGGTGGGTTTTCTCTGCCGGCTTAAGAGATACACGTGAAACTAAAGCCGATCCTGGGTGCCTAGGGTGCCTGTCATCCAATCCGCACTGAATTTCATTTCTAGCACATAGCCAAAAAATCGCCCCATTGACTTACATTGGAGTGCAGAAAAGGTCATTTTTTTCTCGGTCCCTTTAAGAGGTAGGAGTTAAACAAGCTTAGGTCTGCAGTGCCCAGGGGGGACCCCATCCAGCCCGCACTGAGTTTCATTCCTACCACCTTAGGAAAAAAAGTCATTATTTTGAGGCTTAGAAGTCATTTCTGCAATTCCCATAGAAAATCAACGGCGTCTCTAATTCAATTGTGTGGAGCGCATATCAGGTGGATTTTCTCTGCCGGCTTAAGAGATACACGTGAAACTAAAGCCGATCCTGGGTGCCTAGGGTGCCTGTCATCCAATCCGCACTGAATTTCATTTCTAGCACATAGCCAAAAAATCGCCCCATTGACTTACATTGGAGTGCAGAAAAGGTCATTTTTTCTCGGTCCCTTTAAGAGGTAGGAGTTAAACAAGCTTAGGTCTGTGGTGCCCAGGGGGGACCCCATCCAGCCCGCACTGAGTTTCATTCCTACCACCTTAGGAAAAAAAAGTCATTATTTTGAGGCTTAGAAGTCATTTCTGCAATTCCCATAGAAAATCAACGGCGTCTCTAATTCAATTGTGTGGAGCGCATATCAGGTGGGTTTTCTCTGCCGGCTTAAGAGATACACGTGAAACTAAAGCCGATCCTGGGTGCCTAGGGTGCCTGTCATCCAATCCGCACTGAATTTCATTTCTAGCACATAGCCAAAAAATCGCCCCATTGACTTACATTGGAGTGCAGAAAAGGTCATTTTTTCTCGGTCCCTTTAAGAGGTAGGAGTTAAACAAGCTTAGGTCTGCGGTGCCCAGGGGGGACCCCATCCAGCCCGCACTGAGTTTCATTCCTACCACCTTAGGAAAAAAAGTCATTATTTTGAGGCTTAGAAGTCATTTCATGCAATTCCCATAGAAAATCAACTGGCGTCTCTAATTCAATTGTGTGGAGCGCATATCAGGTGGGTTTTCTCTGCCGGCTTAAGAGATACACGTGAAACTAAAGCCGATCCTGGGTGCCTAGGGTGCCTGTCATCCAATCCGCACTGAATTTCATTTCTAGCACATAGCCAAAAAATCGCCCCATTGACTTACATTGGAGTGCAGAAAAGGTCATTTTTTCTCGGTCCCTTTAAGAGGTAGGAGTTAAACAAGCTTAGGTCTGCGGTGCCCAGGGGGGACCCCATCCAGCCCACACTGAGTTTCATTCCTACCACCTTAGGAAAAAAAGTCATTATTTTGAGGCTTAGAAGTCATTTCTGCAATTCCCATAGAAAATCAATGGCGTCTCTATTCAATTGTGTGGAGCGCATATCAGGTGGATTTTCTCTGCCGGCTTAAGAGATACACGTGAAACTAAAGCCGATCCTGGGTGCCTAGGGTGCCTGTCATCCAATCCGCACTGAATTTCATTTCTAGCACATAGCCAAAAAATCGCCCCATTGACTTACATTGGAGTGCAGAAAAGGTCATTTTTTCTCGGTCCCTTTAAGAGGTAGGAGTTAAACAAGCTTAGGTCTGTGGTGCCCAGGGGGGACCCCATCCAGCCCGCACTGAGTTTCATTCCTACCACCTTAGGAAAAAAAGTCATTATTTTGAGGCTTAGAAGTCATTTCTGCAATTCCCATAGAAAATCAACGGCGTCTCTAATTCAATTGTGTGGAGCGCATATCAGGTGGGTTTTCTCTGCCGGCTTAAGAGATACACGTGAAACTAAAGCCGATCCTGGGTGCCTAGGGTGCCTGTCATCCAATCCGCACTGAATTTCATTTCTAGCACATAGCCAAAAAATCGCCCCATTGACTTACATTGGAGTGCAGAAAAGGTCATTTTTTCTCGGTCCCTTTAAGAGGTAGGAGTTAAACAAGCTTAGGTCTGCGGTGCCCAGGGGGGACCCCATCCAGCCCGCACTGAGTTTCATTCCTACCACCTTAGGAAAAAAAGTCATTATTTTGAGGCTTAGAAGTCATTTCTGCAATTCCCATAGAAAATCAACGGCGTCTCTAATTCAATTGTGTGGAGCGCATATCAGGTGGGTTTTCTCTGCCGGCTTAAGAGATACACGTGAAACTAAAGCCGATCCTGGGTGCCTAGGGTGCCTGTCATTCAATCCGCACTGAATTTCATTTCTAGCACATAGCCAAAAAATCGCCCCATTGACTTATATTGGAGTGCAGAAAAGGTCATTTTTTCTCGGTCCCTTTAAGAGGTAGGAGTTAAACAAGCTTAGGTCTGCGGTGCCCAGGGGGGACCCCATCCAGCCCACACTGAGTTTCATTCCTACCACCTTAGGAAAAAAAGTCATTATTTTGAGGCTTAGAAGTCATTTCTGCAATTCCCATAGAAAATCAATGGCGTCTCTATTCAATTGTGTGAAGCGCATATCAGGTGGATTTTCTCTGCCGGCTTAAGAGATACACGTGAAACTAAAGCCGATCCTGGGTGCCTAGGGTGCCTGTCATCCAATCCGCACTGAATTTCATTTCTAGCACATAGCCAAAAAATCGCCCCATTGACTTACATTGGAGTGCAGAAAAGGTCATTTTTTCTCGGTCCCTTTAAGAGGTAGGAGTTAAACAAGCTTAGGTCTGCGGTGCCCAGGGGGGACCCCATCCAGCCCACACTGAGTTTCATTCCTACCACCTTAGGAAAAAAAGTCATTATTTTGAGGCTTAGAAGTCATTTCTGCAATTCCCATAGAAAATCAATGGCGTCTCTATTCAATTGTGTGGAGCGCATATCAGGTGGATTTTCTCTGCCGGCTTAAGAGATACACGTGAAACTAAAGCCGATCCTGGGTGCCTAGGGTGCCTGTCATCCAATCCGCACTGAATTTCATTTCTAGCACATAGCCAAAAATAGCCCCATTGACTTACATTGGAGTGCAGAAAAGGTCATTTTTTCTCGGTCCCTTTAAGAGGTAGGAGTTAAACAAGCTTAGGTCTGCAGTGCCCAGGGGGGACCCCATCCAGCCCGCACTGAGTTTCATTCCTACCACCTTAGGAAAAAAAGTCATTATTTTGAGGCTTAGAAGTCATTTCTGCAATTCCCATAGAAAATCAACGGCGTCTCTAATTCAATTGTGTGGAGCGCATATCAGGTGGGTTTTCTCTGCCGGCTTAAGAGATACACGTGAAACTAAAGCCGATCCTGGGTGCCTAGGGTGCCTGTCATCCAATCCGCACTGAATTTCATTTCTAGCACATAGCCAAAAAATCGCCCCATTGACTTACATTGGAGTGCAGAAAAGGTCATTTTTTCTCGGTCCCTTTAAGAGGTAGGAGTTAAACAAGCTTAGGTCTGCGGTGCCCAGGGGGGACCCCATCCAGCCCGCACTGAGTTTCATTCCTACCACCTTAGGAAAAAAAGTCATTATTTTGAGGCTTAGAAGTCATTTCTGCAATTCCCATAGAAAATCAACGGCGTCTCTAATTCAATTGTATGGAGCGCATATCAGGTGGGTTTTCTCTGCCGGCTTAAGAGATACACGTGAAACTAAAGCCGATCCTGGGTGCCTAGGGTGCCTGTCATCCAATCCGCACTGAATTTCATTTCTAGCACATAGCCAAAAAATCGCCCCATTGACTTACATGGAGTGCAGAAAAGGTCATTTTTTCTCGGTCCCTTTAAGAGGTAGGAGTTAAACAAGCTTAGGTCTGCGGTGCCCAGGGGGGACCCCATCCAGCCCACACTGAGTTTCATTCCTACCACCTTAGGAAAAAAAGTCATTATTTTGAGGCTTAGAAGTCATTTCTGCAATTCCCATAGAAAATCAACGGCGTCTCTATTCAATTGTGTGGAGCGCATATCAGGTGGATTTTCTCTGCCGGCTTAAGAGATACACGTGAAACTAAAGCCGATCCTGGGTGCCTAGGGTGTCTGTCATCCAATCCGCACTGAATTTCATTTCTAGCACATAGCCAAAAAATCGCCCCATTGACTTACATTGGAGTGCAGAAAAGGTCATTTTTTCTCGGTCCCTTTAAGAGGTAGGAGTTAAACAAGCTTAGGTCTGCGGTGCCCAGGGGGACCCCATCCAGCCCGCACTGAGTTTCATTCCTACCACCTTAGGAAAAAAAGTCATTATTTTGAGGCTTAGAAGTCATTTCTGCAATTCCCATAGAAAATCAACGGCGTCTCTAATTCAATTGTGTGGAGCGCATATCAGGTGGGTTTTCTCTGCCGGCTTAAGAGATACACGTGAAACTAAAGCCGATCCTGGGTGCCTAGGGTGCCTGTCATCCAATCCGCACTGAATTTCATTTCTAGCACATAGCCAAAAAATCGCCCCATTGACTTACATTGGAGTGCAGAAAAGGTCATTTTTTCTCGGTCCCTTTAAGAGGTAGGAGTTAAACAAGCTTAGGTCTGCAGTGGCCAGGGGGGACCCCATCCAGCCCGCACTGAGTTTCATTCCTACCACCTTAGGAAAAAAAAGTCATTATTTTGAGGCTTAGAAGTCATTTCTGCAATTCCCATAGAAAATCAACGGCGTCTCTAATTCAATTGTGTGGAGCGCATATCAGGTGGGTTTTCTCTGCCGGCTTAAGAGATACACGTGAAACTAAAGCCGATCCTGGGTGCCTAGGGTGCCTGTCATCCAATCCGCACTGAATTTCATTTCTAGCACATAGCCAAAAAATCGCCCCATTGACTTACATTGGAGTGCAGAAAAGGTCATTTTTTCTCGGTCCCTTTAAGAGGTAGGAGTTAAACAAGCTTAGGTCTGCGGTGCCCAGGGGGGACCCCATCCAGCCCGCACTGAGTTTCATTCCTACCACCTTAGGAAAAAAAGTCATTATTTTGAGGCTTAGAAGTCATTTCTGCAATTCCCATAGAAAATCAACGGCGTCTCTAATTCAATTGTGTGGAGCGCATATCAGGTGGGTTTTCTCTGCCGGCTTAAGAGATACACGTGAAACTAAAGCCGATCCTGGGTGCCTAGGGTGCCTGTCATCCAATCCGCACTGAATTTCATTTCTAGCACATAGCCAAAAAATCGCCCCATTGACTTACATTGGAGTGCAGAAAAGGTCATTTTTTCTCGGTCCCTTTAAGAGGTAGGAGTTAAACAAGCTTAGGTCTGCGGTGCCCAGGGGGGACCCCATCCAGCCCGCACTGAGTTTCATTCCTACCACCTTAGGAAAAAAAGTCATTATTTTGAGGCTTAGAAGTCATTTCTGCAATTCCCATAGAAAATCAACGGCGTCTCTATTCAATTGTGTGGAGCGCATATCAGGTGGGATTTTCTCTGCCGGCTTAAGAGATACACGTGAAACTAAAGCCGATCCTGGGTGCCTAGGGTGCCTGTCATCCAATCCGCACTGAATTTCATTTCTAGCACATAGCCAAAAAATCGCCCCATTGACTTACATTGGAGTGCAGAAAAGGTCATTTTTTCTCGGTCCCTTTAAGAGGTAGGAGTTAAACAAGCTTAGGTCTGCGGTGCCCAGGGGGGACCCCATCCAGCCCGCACTGAGTTTCATTCCTACCACCTTAGGAAAAAAAGTCATTATTTTGAGGCTTAGAAGTCATTTCTGCAATTCCCATAGAAAATCAACTGGCGTCTCTATTCAATTGTGTGGAGCGCATATCAGGTGGGTTTTCTCTGCCGGCTTAAGAGATACACGTGAAACTAAAGCCGATCCTGGGTGCCTAGGGTGCCTGTCATCCAATCCGCACTGAATTTCATTTCTAGCACATAGCCAAAAAATCGCCCCATTGACTTACATTGGAGTGCAGAAAAGGTCATTTTTTCTCGGTCCCTTTAAGAGGTAGGAGTTAAACAAGCTTAGGTCTGCGGTGCCCAGGGGGGACCCCATCCAGCCCGCACTGAGTTTCATTCCTACCACCTTAGGAAAAAAAGTCATTATTTTGAGGCTTAGAAGTCATTTCTGCAATTCCCATAGAAAATCAACGGCGTCTCTAATTCAATTGTGTGGAGCGCATATCAGGTGGGTTTTCTCTGCCGGCTTAAGAGATACACGTGAAACTAAAGCCGATCCTGGGTGCCTAGGGTGCCTGTCATCCAATCCGCACTGAATTTCATTTCTAGCACATAGCCAAAAAATCGCCCCATTGACTTACATTGGAGTGCAGAAAAGGTCATTTTTTCTCGGTCCCTTTAAGAGGTAGGAGTTAAACAAGCTTAGGTCTGCGGTGCCCAGGGGGGACCCCATCCAGCCCGCACTGAGTTTCATTCCTACCACCTTAGGAAAAAAAGTCATTATTTTGAGGCTTAGAAGTCATTTCTGCAATTCCCATAGAAAATCAACGGCGTCTCTAATTCAATTGTGTGGAGCGCATATCAGGTGGGTTTTCTCTGCCGGCTTAAGAGATACACGTGAAACTAAAGCCGATCCTGGGTGCCTAGGGTGCCTGTCATCCAATCCGCACTGAATTTCATTTCTAGCACATAGCCAAAAAATCGCCCCATTGACTTACATTGGAGTGCAGAAAAGGTCATTTTTTCTCGGTCCCTTTAAGAGGTAGGAGTTAAACAAGCTTAGGTCTGCGGTGCCCAGGGGGGACCCCATCCAGCCCGCACTGAGTTTCATTCCTACCACCTTAGGAAAAAAAGTCATTATTTTGAGGCTTAGAAGTCATTTCTGCAATTCCCATAGAAAATCAACGGCGTCTCTAATTCAATTGTGTGGAGCGCATATCATGTGGGTTTTCTCTGCCGGCTTAAGAGATACACGTGAAACTAAAGCCGATCCTGGGTGCCTAGGGTGCCTGTCATCCAATCCGCACTGAATTTCATTTCTAGCACATAGCCAAAAAATCGCCCCATTGACTTACATTGGAGTGCAGAAAAGGTCATTTTTTCTCGGTCCCTTTAAGAGGTAGGAGTTAAACAAGCTTAGGTCTGCGGTGCCCAGGGGGGACCCCATCCAGCCCACACTGAGTTTCATTCCTACCACCTTAGGAAAAAAAGTCATTATTTTGAGGCTTAGAAGTCATTTCTGCAATTCCCATAGAAAATCAATGGCGTCTCTATTCAATTGTGTGGAGCGCATATCAGGTGGATTTTCTCTGCCGGCTTAAGAGATACACGTGAAACTAAAGCCGATCCTGGGTGCCTAGGGTGCCTGTCATCCAATCCGCACTGAATTTCATTTCTAGCACATAGCCAAAAAATCGCCCCATTGACTTACATTGGAGTGCAGAAAAGGTCATTTTTTCTCGGTCCCTTTAAGAGGTAGGAGTTAAACAAGCTTAGGTCTGCGGTGCCCAGGGGGGACCCCATCCAGCCCGCACTGAGTTTCATTCCTACCACCTTAGGAAAAAAAGTCATTATTTTGAGGCTTAGAAGTCATTTCTGCAATTCCCATAGAAAATCAACTGGCGTCTCTAATTCAATTGTGTGGAGCGCATATCAGGTGGGTTTTCTCTGCCGGCTTAAGAGATACACGTGAAACTAAAGCCGATCCTGGGTGCCTAGGGTGCCTGTCATCCAATCCGCACTGAATTTCATTTCTAGCACATAGCCAAAAAATCGCCCCATTGACTTACATTGGAGTGCAGAAAAGGTCATTTTTTCTCGGTCCCTTTAAGAGGTAGGAGTTAAACAAGCTTAGGTCTGCGGTGCCCAGGGGGGACCCCATCCAGCCCGCACTGAGTTTCATTCCTACCACCTTAGGAAAAAAAGTCATTATTTTGAGGCTTAGAAGTCATTTCTGCAATTCCCATAGAAAATCAACGGCGTCTCTAATTCAATTGTGTGGAGCGCATATCAGGTGGGTTTTCTCTGCCGGCTTAAGAGATACACGTGAAACTAAAGCCGATCCTGGGTGCCTAGGGTGCCTGTCATCCAATCCGCACTGAATTTCATTTCTAGCACATAGCCAAAAAATCGCCCCATTGACTTACATTGGAGTGCAGAAAAGGTCATTTTTTCTCGGTCCCTTTAAGAGGTAGGAGTTAAACAAGCTTAGGTCTGCGGTGCCCAGGGGGGACCCCATCCAGCCCACACTGAGTTTCATTCCTACCACCTTAGGAAAAAAAGTCATTATTTTGAGGCTTAGAAGTCATTTCTGCAATTCCCATAGAAAATCAACTGGCGTCTCTATTCAATTGTGTGGAGCGCATATCAGGTGGATTTTCTCTGCCGGCTTAAGAGATACACGTGAAACTAAAGCCGATCCTGGGTGCCTAGGGTGCCTGTCATCCAATCCGCACTGAATTTCATTTCTAGCACATAGCCAAAAAATCGCCCCATTGACTTACATTGGAGTGCAGAAAAGGTCATTTTTTCTCGGTCCCTTTAAGAGGTAGGAGTTAAACAAGCTTAGGTCTGCGGTGCCCAGGGGGGACCCCATCCAGCCCGCACTGAGTTTCATTCCTACCACCTTAGGAAAAAAAGTCATTATTTTGAGGCTTAGAAGTCATTTCTGCAATTCCCATAGAAAATCAACGGCGTCTCTAATTCAATTGTGTGGAGCGCATATCAGGTGGGTTTTCTCTGCCGGCTTAAGAGATACACGTGAAACTAAAGCCGATCCTGGGTGCCTAGGGTGCCTGTCATCCAATCCGCACTGAATTTCATTTCTAGCACATAGCCAAAAAATCGCCCCATTGACTTACATTGGAGTGCAGAAAAGGTCATTTTTTCTCGGTCCCTTTAAGAGGTAGGAGTTAAACAAGCTTAGGTCTGCGGTGCCCAGGGGGGACCCCATCCAGCCCGCACTGAGTTTCATTCCTACCACCTTAGGAAAAAAAGTCATTATTTTGAGGCTTAGAAGTCATTTCTGCAATTCCCATAGAAAATCAACGGCGTCTCTAATTCAATTGTGTGGAGCGCATATCAGGTGGGTTTTCTCTGCCGGCTTAAGAGATACACGTGAAACTAAAGCCGATCCTGGGTGCCTAGGGTGCCTGTCATCCAATCCGCACTGAATTTCATTTCTAGCACATAGCCAAAAAATCGCCCCATTGACTTACATTGGAGTGCAGAAAAGGTCATTTTTTCTCGGTCCCTTTAAGAGGTAGGAGTTAAACAAGCTTAGGTCTGCGGTGCCCAGGGGGGACCCCATCCAGCCCGCACTGAGTTTCATTCCTACCACCTTAGGAAAAAAAGTCATTATTTTGAGGCTTAGAAGTCATTTCTGCAATTCCCATAGAAAATCAACGGCGTCTCTAATTCAATTGTGTGGAGCGCATATCAGGTGGGTTTTCTCTGCCGGCTTAAGAGATACACGTGAAACTAAAGCCGATCCTGGGTGCCTAGGGTGCCTGTCATCCAATCCGCACTGAATTTCATTTCTAGCACATAGCCAAAAAATCGCCCCATTGACTTACATTGGAGTGCAGAAAAGGTCATTTTTTCTCGGTCCCTTTAAGAGGTAGGAGTTAAACAAGCTTAGGTCTGCGGTGCCCAGGGGGGACCCCATCCAGCCCGCACTGAGTTTCATTCCTACCACCTTAGGAAAAAAAGTCATTATTTTGAGGCTTAGAAGTCATTTCTGCAATTCCCATAGAAAATCAACGGCATCTCGTGACCGGAAGTGCTGATGGGAAGCAGCACTTAGGAGGAGCTCCGGGACCGGCCGCAAGATTCGGGGATTACCTGCCGAGATCACAGAAGAGCAGCATCCGAAGATGAGGGAGAAGAAAGAAGAGACCTCCAGGAGCGGATCGAAATCGCTGCCGAAGGACGCGGAGGCACAGAAGAAGAAAGCCGACAAGAAGCAGCCCAGCAGCGCCGCACGTCCTGAAGCCGCGGCCATCTTGGATGGGGCAGAGCGGCTCCCGGCACCCGGAAGTGGCCCGCACCAGCGCGGAGAAGACCGGAGGACAAACGAAACCGTGAGTGCCGGGTTCACTGGACCCCGATCTCCCCCAGCGGCACCTCAGATACCCCCAACTCCTAAAGGGGACCCCAGTCCAGGCAGCATTAGGACATATGGGGCGGCCATCTTGGATGAGTCAGGAGGGAGCCGGGATGCCGGCAGCACACAGTCACATGGCTATGTGGAGCAGAAGACGCATGTTAGCAGTGGCAGCTCACACAATACACAGAGCGCCACTCAGCTAACTCCAATTAAAGAGACAGTGTCCATATTTCATAAAAAAGGTCAATTGCAGACCCAGAACCCAGACCAAGCAGTGGCCATTTTAAATGTGGATTCACAGCCTACATCAAAGAAGTATACACTGCCAAATACACAGCCACAAGGGAAAAATGAATTATATAACAAAAAAGATCACGGCTTGTCATATAGCCAAATGGACATATGCTCAGAAACAACTGAGCACACTGATGCGCTCCACACTTCCAAAACCAAACTACAGACATACAATGAAATTTCATATGCGTCTATGGTCAGAGACGGAAGACATGCAGGTCTAGACCATAGCCTTAATATCACATTAAATAAGAACATTAACTCTTCACATCTTACCCACCATGAACATCAACAATACGTGGAATTCCCTGATAATTATCAGCAGATGCCCATACAACAAAAAAGATTATCAAGGGAATTTGATAACGGTGAGGATTCCTCAACAACATGTGATTCAGATTTAGAAGAAGAACCGCCTACGAAAAAGACTCTTAATAAAACTCCAAGAAAAAGAGACTTAAATAAATCTATGCACCCTAGCTACTACAGCTCCTCTGACGAATCGTATGCATCCTCCACCCAGTCAACCATACACAATCAGCAGCCTGAAAACATAGGAGACTCCCTCTCTAAAGAAAGCGCCATCAAAACCCTGCAGGGTCATCCAGAGCTCCAAGCCCTTTTGGCGTTGATCCCCACGAAACAGGATCTACAGGCACTAGCACAAGACATGAAAACGCTTTGGCGCAAAGATCTTACACAAGTGCAAGAGAAGATCACCGTACTAGAAAAGAAAGCTGTCACATCAGACAGTAAGCAACAAAAACAAGAACGCCAAATACAGGATCTCATGGTCACAACTCAGGCTCTACAGACCTCTCAGAAGATGCTGGTACTACGGATGGACGATATAGAGAACCGCAATAGGCGGAACAATATTAGGGTAAGGGGCCTTACAGAGGAGATACAATCTGTTGACTTGAATAGAGTCCTAGTTTCTATCTTTAATAAAATCCTGAACAGGCCGGAGGACTCCCACATTGAATTGGACAGGGCACACAGGGCCCTCAAGCCGAGAGGAAGCGACCCAAGAAAGCCACGCGATATTATTTGCAGGGTCCATTTCTATTCACTTAAGGAAGAGATCATGAAGAAGGCAAAAACACTGAAGGATATAGCTTTCAATGGTAACAAACTCCAAATATTTTCAGATCTCTCCCTGCTGACATTGCGCCAGAGAATGTCTCTGAAACCATTAACCCAAGCTCTGCAGGAAAAAAATCTGCAGTACAAATGGGGCTTCCCATTTTCCCTGACAGTAAGAGCTGCAAACGGAGCAGCCACACTCAGAGAACCAAAGGACATTCCAGGGTTTTTGAGGGCCCTCAACCTCCCTAGTCTAAATCTACATGAATGGGTGGAGCTCCATCACACCATGGTATTGCCGCCTCCAACGTACATCTCGCAGAAGAGAGGTGAACACGATCCCAGCTCGACCAACACTATACAAGAAGAACCGCCACTACCACAGAGGCAGAAGAGGAAGTGATTAATGGTTTTTTTTTTCATTCCCTTTGCTCTTTTCTCTCCCAACTGAGTAGCTGATATTTCATACTCGTGTTAGGGCTTGTCTAGGGAAATAACTTGTTTAACTCCCATTGAGTAATATTTACAGGATGCTTTATTTAGCTAACATTGTGTTTAGAATGCTAGCATTAAGTTTTGTTTAACACAATAGAGGAAAATGTTAGATAAGTACTACTAGGCCCTACTACAATTGAGTCTCCTCACAAACCTTCATAATGACACCTCAACGTCCTCACTACCAATTCAGTTTAACATACTTTAGCCACCACCATACATAATAACATCTCAAATACACTGGCTATGGTCATCTTCCTCAGGAATTTCTCACTCAGTAGGAATCTAGGAAGTCTTGCCCCTCACCACATACAACTAGGCCTCAAACATCCTAGACTTAGTTAGCTATCTTTCTTGGAAATCTTTTCACCCTTCCGCTTACATATCTGACACATAGTTCTCCATACCCCCTCTTGGTCTAGTAAGAATTAGATTAATAACTATAGGTAGTCCCCCCCAAACATGATTACAGTAGAGACATTCATAGGCCTATACCCACTGGATATTCAACAACCGTTAACACTTCCGCTCACAGAACCAACAGGAACCCTTGTTCGACAAGACTTAGTGACCTGTTCACACCTAGTTCAGTGCGTAGTTTGTACGCTATTTCTTTTTCTTTTAGCTTGTTATTTGAATTTACTTATTGTTACTGTTGATCAATAATTAACCTCTCTCCTCCCCTTCTTTCCCTACATTTCTCTCTCCTGCTCATCCCCCATACCCCGGGATACACCTGTCGCCTGAAGAGTATTGACATCACAGAGTCCTCGCTCCTGACAACTATCCTCACTTGAGTAAGTACCAATTACACCCACACACAATGAACGACTTATCTCTCTGCACGCTGAACGTTAACGGCCTCAACGTGCCAGAGAAAAGGTCAAACATACTCTACACATTGCATAAACAGAACGCAAAAATCCTATTCCTACAAGAAACCCACTTCAAGACTGACAAAACCCCTGACCTCTCAAAAAATAGGTATTACCCCACCTGGATTCATAGCACCTGCCATGACAAAAAAATAAAAGGAGTCTCTATTGCCATTCACAAATCTCTCCCCATTAAAATTATTGACAAAAAAATTGACCTAGACAGCAGGTATATTTTCTTAACATGCATTATAGATGGGATCACCCTAACGTTAGCTAATATTTATGCTCCCAACATAGATCAAGTACCATATCTTGTGAAAACACTGAGAGAGCTCCACGATTTTGCAAAAGGCCACATCATTTTAGGCGGGGACTTAAATACTCCTTTGAACCCTCTAATTGATACATCGTCAGGGAAAACAAGCCTCCCGTTCAAAAAAATCAGAGCACTGCAGAGGACTCTGAGGGAGCTCAGGATCTATGACACATGGAGGGTCTTCAACCCTAACATGAAAGATTTCACACACTACTCTGCAGCGACAAACAGCTACAGCAGAATTGACCTGATCCTCTCTTCGCATGGCATGCTGAGCTCCCTCAGACACTCCAGTATTGGTAACATTATTCTAACTGATCATGCCCCTGTCTTTTCAACATTCAGCCTCACACCAACAGCTCCCCGGTCATTCAATTGGAAACTAAACGAATCATTATTAGATGATCCGATAAGTGTCGCTGCAATAAAAGAAACAGCAGACCTTTTCCTTGAAGTACATGAAAAAGATCCCACCGCTCCTACAATTATATGGGAAGCATTTAAAGCCACTTTGAGAGGGACCCTGATTTCCCAAGGAGCCAGAGTCAAAAGAGAGAGAACCAAACAAATAGAATTGCTCACTGAAAAAATACACACCCTAGAAACCTCTCATAAAAGAACCTTATTGGACAGTACATTACTTGAGCTCTCTGCCACCAGAACCAAACTCAAAGATCTCCTCTTCAAACAGTACCAGAGAACGGTACAAATATGTGGTAAAACCTTCTATACCTGGGGCAATAAGCCAAGTAAATTACTCGCCAATGCTTTGAAAAACAAAAAAACCGCCCTTACAATCCCCTCCATCAGAACCACAAACGGATCGCTGTCCTATAAATCAGAGATAATAGCAGACACCTTTAAAAGCTACTACACGGGCCTATATCAATTACCAGTCCCTAATAATCCTGACTCATCCCTACATGCCCCACTTAACCTAAAACAATATATAGAAAAAACCAAACTACCCATGATAAATGAAGATATTAAAAAGAAGTTAGAAGAAAACTTCACCATTGATGAACTTAAAAACACCATAAAGGACTTACCAAATGGAAAAAGCCCAGGCCCAGACGGGTACACCACTAAATTCTATAAACACTACTCAGATATCATCACCCCCCTATTATTGAAGTCCTTTAACTTTATATCAGAACAAAATCCACCCCCTGCCGCTTTTTTGGAGGCCTTTATATCAGTAATACCGAAAGAAGGTAAAGATCACAACATTTGTTCTAACTACAGGCCGATCTCATTACTCAACATTGACACTAAAATATTTGCCAAAACCATAGCTAAAAGACTAGCGCCTCTCCTCGAATCTCTGGTCCACCTAGATCAAGTAGGCTTCGTCCCATCCAGGGAAGCGAAAGATAATACACTTCGAGCCTTCACCATCGCGAGCTATATACATAACTCCAAAAAGAAATCTCTTCTCCTTTCTCTCGATGCCGAGAAGGCTTTTGATCGGGTGGACTGGAGATTTATAGAAGCGACGCTATCTCAGATCGGCCTAGGACCAAATATTCTCTCCAAAATTATGTCCCTTTATACACTCCCCAGTGCCAGGATCAAAATTAATGGCATTACTTCTAGCAAACTGGACATTAGGAATGGAACCAGACAGGGATGCCCATTATCCCCGCTGATATATGTACTTTGTATGGAGCACCTTCTGACGGATATCAGAAATAACCCCGACATAACCGGTGTTACAGTAGGGACTAAAGAGCACTTATGTTCTGCTTATGCAGACGACCTACTGCTCTTCTTAACAAAGCCACATATATCACTCCCATCACTAATGGCCACAATAAAAGAATTTGCTTACTTCAGTAATTATAAATTAAACATAACAAAATGTGAGGCTTGGGGACTTAACTTCTCTGAGAAAGAAATGACAGATCTTAAAAACAACTTCCAGTTTAATTGGAGTAACAATGCCCTAAACTATCTAGGCACACTCATAACTATCTCTAATAAAGATATTATAGAAAAAAATTTCAGCCCCCTTATAAAATCTATTAAAGAAGACTTACATAATTGGGATCAGAAGAGTTTCTCATGGTCAGGCAGAATCAATATAATAAAAATGAATATCCTACCGAGGATTTTATACCTCTTCCAAACTGTCCCGGCAACATTACAACAAAACTACCTGACCAGGATAAACTCACTCATAGGCAAATTCATCTGGTCCAATAAACCGGCCCGCCTGAAAAACAGTATTCTCACTAAATCTAAAACAGATGGTGGATTAGCACTACCAAACATAATACACTACTACCACGCCTCCATCTTAGGGAGAGTAGTAGAAGCCTTCCACTTAAGAAACAAGAAAGTGTGGATTAATTTGGAAGCTTCAGTCACAAACTTTGACCCGACAGCCATTTTGTGGACCCCAAAGGAAATCCTAAAAGGCGTTACTTCACTCATACATTCCCCGGTTAGCTCTTCTATCTTACTACTCGCCAAATCTCGCTCCCAGGACCTTGCAGGCCTTTTTAAATCGGATGGACCTTTAATACCCCTAGGGAAAAATTATAGATTCACCCCAGCCCTATACTCTGACTCTTTCATGGGCATACCCACAGACAAAGGGGTCACGTTTAGTAACATCATGAAAGATGGAGACATCTTACCATTTGATAAAATGCCATACGATTCCAATAGAGATATAGCTTCATACATAAACGATATCAAACAACACCATCAACTGTCTGACTTCATAAACAGACAAAACTCAAATCTACAACTATCCAGAAAACTCCTACCATTTGAGCAGCTCTGTTCCTCATCAAACCACACTCACAAAATTATATCCAAAATCTACACGATTTTCCTAGCCAACATAGATGACGCACGTCCTGAGTACTTTGAGAAATGGGAAAGGGACTTAAACGTCAAGTTCTCAGAAGATGAGGTTAATAAAGCGCTTTATATGACACACAAAACCTCCTTATCTTGCAATATTCAAGAGAGGAATTATAAAGTACTAACAAGATGGTACTTAGTACCAACTAAGCTAAAAACTTTCTATCCTGATCATAAAGACAATTGTTGGAGATGTGGCGGGGAAAAGGGAAACATGCTGCACATCTGGTGGAGTTGCCCCAAAATAAGGCCTTTTTGGGACAAAATATTGGACATCATCAACAAAATAACTGACACTCCAATCAAAAACACACCAGAACAGGCTTTGCTATTAATGATACCCGTTCCCCTATATCTATGCAAGTACTCTCTGACGGGCTTCATGTTAGTAGCCGCAAAAGCTATAATAGCTAGACTCTGGAAGACCCCCACTGCTCCTTCGATTTTGAAGTGGGTAGAGGAGGTAGATAGCTATCACAGAATGGAGGAACTGGTATCAGACGATAGGAATGCTGGTAACAAATCATTCTATACAAAATGGCTACCATGGACCTCATACCGAGAAAACCCCCCACCTTCAGACACACCCTCCCTCTCATGTGACTCTGACGATTAAGCAAATCCAAGTACAATGGACCTAAAGAATGCGCAGTGACTCTGTGATGCCAACGAATATAAGTATCAGGTGAGAACATATCTTCAAAGACTCAATACCCAATTCTTTCTTTGATTAAGGTGATTGCAGTATCTTCATTATGCTATAATAAAGTATCCGGTACCCTTCCCCACATACCATTCCCTCCCTTACCTTCCTTTCATTCTCCCCTCCCCCCCCCTCCTTTTTATTCGTTTTCATTTCTTACATTGATATTATTATCTGTGATTGAATAGCTTATATTCTTTTCCTAAAACGTTAAAACGTTAAAACGTTAAACTTTCCTCTCCAATAAAAACTAAATTTGTTAGAAAATCAACGGCGTCTCTAATTCAATTGTGTGGAGCGCATATCAGGTGGGTTTTCTCTGCCGGCTTAAGAGATACACGTGAAACTAAAGCCGATCCTGGGTGCCTAGGGTGCCTGTCATCCAATCCGCACTGAATTTCATTTCTAGCACATAGCCAAAAAATCGCCCCATTGACTTACATTGGAGTGCAGAAAAGGTCATTTTTTCTCGGCCCCTTTAAGAGGTAGGAGTTAAACAAGCTTAGGTCTGCGGTGCCCAGGGGGGACCCCATCCAGCCCGCACTGAGTTTCATTCCTACCACCTTAGGAAAAAAAGTCATTATTTTGAGGCTTAGAAGTCATTTCTGCAATTCCCATAGAAAATCAACGGCGTCTCTATTCAATTGTGTGGAGCGCATATCAGGTGGGTTTTCTCTGCCGGCTTAAGAGATACACGTGAAACTAAAGCCGATCCTGGGTGCCTAGGGTGCCTGTCATCCAATCCGCACTGAATTTCATTTCTAGCACATAGCCAAAAAATCGCCCCATTGACTTACATTGGAGTGCAGAAAAGGTCATTTTTTCTCGGTCCCTTTAAGAGGTAGGAGTTAAACAAGCTTAGGTCTGCGGTGCCCAGGGGGGACCCCATCCAGCCCGCACTGAGTTTCATTCCTACCACCTTAGGAAAAAAAGTCATTATTTTGAGGCTTAGAAGTCATTTCTGCAATTCCCATAGAAAATCAACGGCGTCTCTAATTCAATTGTGTGGAGCGCATATCAGGTGGGTTTTCTCTGCCGGCTTAAGAGATACACGGGAAACTAAAGCCGATCCTGGGTGCCTAGGGTGCCTGTCATCCAATCCGCACTGAATTTCATTTCTAGCACATAGCCAAAAAATCGCCCCATTGACTTACATTGGAGTGCAGAAAAGGTCATTTTTTCTCGGTCCCTTTAAGAGGTAGGAGTTAAACAAGCTTAGGTCTGCGGTGCCCAGGGGGGACCCCATCCAGCCCGCACTGAGTTTCATTCCTACCACCTTAGGAAAAAAAGTCATTATTTTGAGGCTTAGAAGTCATTTCTGCAATTCCCATAGAAAATCAACGGCGTCTCTATTCAATTGTGTGGAGCGCATATCAGGTGGGTTTTCTCTGCCGGCTTAAGAGATACACGTGAAACTAAAGCCGATCCTGGGTGCCTAGGGTGCCTGTCATCCAATCCGCACTGAATTTCATTTCTAGCACATAGCCAAAAAATCGCCCCATTGACTTACATTGGAGTGCAGAAAAGGTCATTTTTTCTCGGTCCCTTTAAGAGGTAGGAGTTAAACAAGCTTAGGTCTGCGGTGCCCAGGGGGGACCCCATCCAGCCCGCACTGAGTTTCATTCCTACCACCTTAGGAAAAAAAGTCATTATTTTGAGGCTTAGAAGTCATTTCTGCAATTCCCATAGAAAATCAACGGCGTCTCTAATTCAATTGTGTGGAGCGCATATCAGGTGGGTTTTCTCTGCCGGCTTAAGAGATACACGTGAAACTAAAGCCGATCCTGGGTGCCTAGGGTGCCTGTCATCCAATCCGCACTGAATTTCATTTCTAGCACATAGCCAAAAAATCGCCCCATTGACTTACATTGGAGTGCAGAAAAGGTCATTTTTTCTCGGTCCCTTTAAGAGGTAGGAGTTAAACAAGCTTAGGTCTGCGGTGCCCAGGGGGGACCCCATCCAGCCCGCACTGAGTTTCATTCCTACCACCTTAGGAAAAAAAGTCATTATTTTGAGGCTTAGAAGTCATTTCTGCAATTCCCATAGAAAATCAACGGCGTCTCTAATTCAATTGTGTGGAGCGCATATCAGGTGGGTTTTCTCTGCCGGCTTAAGAGATACACGTGAAACTAAAGCCGATCCTGGGTGCCTAGGGTGCCTGTCATCCAATCCGCACTGAATTTCATTTCTAGCACATAGCCAAAAAATCGCCCCATTGACTTACATTGGAGTGCAGAAAAGGTCATTTTTTCTCGGTCCCTTTAAGAGGTAGGAGTTAAACAAGCTTAGGTCTGCGGTGCCCAGGGGGGACCCCATCCAGCCCGCACTGAGTTTCATTCCTACCACCTTAGGAAAAAAAGTCATTATTTTGAGGCTTAGAAGTCATTTCTGCAATTCCCATAGAAAATCAACGGCGTCTCTATTCAATTGTGTGGAGCGCATATCAGGTGGGTTTTCTCTGCCGGCTTAAGAGATACACGTGAAACTAAAGCCGATCCTGGGTGCCTAGGGTGCCTGTCATCCAATCCGCACTGAATTTCATTTCTAGCACATAGCCAAAAAATCGCCCCATTGACTTACATTGGAGTGCAGAAAAGGTCATTTTTTCTCGGTCCCTTTAAGAGGTAGGAGTTAAACAAGCTTAGGTCTGCGGTGCCCAGGGGGGACCCCATCCAGCCCGCACTGAGTTTCATTCCTACCACCTTAGGAAAAAAAGTCATTATTTTGAGGCTTAGAAGTCATTTCTGCAATTCCCATAGAAAATCAACGGCGTCTCTATTCAATTGTGTGGAGCGCATATCAGGTGGGTTTTCTCTGCCGGCTTAAGAGATACACGTGAAACTAAAGCCGATCCTGGGTGCCTAGGGTGCCTGTCATCCAATCCGCACTGAATTTCATTTCTAGCACATAGCCAAAAAATCGCCCCATTGACTTACATTGGAGTGCAGAAAAGGTCATTTTTTCTCGGTCCCTTTAAGAGGTAGGAGTTAAACAAGCTTAGGTCTGCGGTGCCCAGGGGGGACCCCATCCAGCCCGCACTGAGTTTCATTCCTACCACCTTAGGAAAAAAAGTCATTATTTTGAGGCTTAGAAGTCATTTCTGCAATTCCCATAGAAAATCAACGGCGTCTCTAATTCAATTGTGTGGAGCGCATATCAGGTGGGTTTTCTCTGCCGGCTTAAGAGATACACGTGAAACTAAAGCCGATCCTGGGTGCCTAGGGTGCCTGTCATCCAATCCGCACTCAATTTCATTTCTAGCACATAGCCAAAAAATCGCCCCATTGACTTACATTGGAGTGCAGAAAAGGTCATTTTTTCTCGGTCCCTTTAAGAGGTAGGAGTTAAACAAGCTTAGGTCTGCGGTGCCCAGGGGGGACCCCATCCAGCCCGCACTGAGTTTCATTCCTACCACCTTAGGAAAAAAAGTCATTATTTTGAGGCTTAGAAGTCATTTCTGCAATTCCCATAGAAAATCAACGGCGTCTCTAATTCAATTGTGTGGAGCGCATATCAGGTGGGTTTTCTCTGCCGGCTTAAGAGATACACGTGAAACTAAAGCCGATCCTGGGTGCCTAGGGTGCCTGTCATCCAATCCGCACTGAATTTCATTTCTAGCACATAGCCAAAAAATCGCCCCATTGACTTACATTGGAGTGCAGAAAAGGTCATTTTTTCTCGGTCCCTTTAAGAGGTAGGAGTTAAACAAGCTTAGGTCTGCGGTGCCCAGGGGGGACCCCATCCAGCCCGCACTGAGTTTCATTCCTACCACCTTAGGAAAAAAAGTCATTATTTTGAGGCTTAGAAGTCATTTCTGCAATTCCCATAGAAAATCAACGGCGTCTCTAATTCAATTGTGTGGAGCGCATATCAGGTGGGTTTTCTCTGCCGGCTTAAGAGATACACGTGAAACTAAAGCCGATCCTGGGTGCCTAGGGTGCCTGTCATCCAATCCGCACTGAATTTCATTTCTAGCACATAGCCAAAAAATCGCCCCATTGACTTACATTGGAGTGCAGAAAAGGTCATTTTTTCTCGGTCCCTTTAAGAGGTAGGAGTTAAACAAGCTTAGGTCTGCGGTGCCCAGGGGGGACCCCATCCAGCCCGCACTGAGTTTCATTCCTACCACCTTAGGAAAAAAAGTCATTATTTTGAGGCTTAGAAGTCATTTCTGCAATTCCCATAGAAAATCAACGGCGTCTCTAATTCAATTGTGTGGAGCGCATATCAGGTGGGTTTTCTCTGCCGGCTTAAGAGATACACGTGAAACTAAAGCCGATCCTGGGTGCCTAGGGTGCCTGTCATCCAATCCGCACTGAATTTCATTTCTAGCACATAGCCAAAAAATCGCCCCATTGACTTACATTGGAGTGCAGAAAAGGTCATTTTTTCTCGGTCCCTTTAAGAGGTAGGAGTTAAACAAGCTTAGGTCTGCGGTGCCCAGGGGGGACCCCATCCAGCCCGCACTGAGTTTCATTCCTACCACCTTAGGAAAAAAAGTCATTATTTTGAGGCTTAGAAGTCATTTCTGCAATTCCCATAGAAAATCAACTGGCGTCTCTATTCAATTGTGTGGAGCGCATATCAGGTGGATTTTCTCTGCCGGCTTAAGAGATACACGTGAAACTAAAGCCGATCCTGGGTGCCTAGGGTGCCTGTCATCCAATCCGCACTGAATTTCATTTCTAGCACATAGCCAAAAAATCGCCCCATTGACTTACATTGGAGTGCAGAAAAGGTCATTTTTACTCGGTCCCTTTAAGAGGTAGGAGTTAAACAAGCTTAGGTCTGCGGTGCCCAGGGGGGACCCCATCCAGCCCGCACTGAGTTTCATTCCTACCACCTTAGGAAAAAAAGTCATTATTTTGAGGCTTAGAAGTCATTTCTGCAATTCCCATAGAAAATCAACGGCGTCTCTAATTCAATTGTGTGGAGCGCATATCAGGTGGGTTTTCTCTGCCGGCTTAAGAGATACACGTGAAACTAAAGCCGATCCTGGGTGCCTAGGGTGCCTGTCATCCAATCCGCACTGAATTTCATTTCTAGCACATAGCCAAAAAATCGCCCCATTGACTTACACTGGAGTGCAGAAAAGGTCATTTTTTCTCGGTCCCTTTAAGAGGTAGGAGTTAAACAAGCTTAGGTCTGCGGTGCCCAGGGGGGACCCCATCCAGCCCACACTGAGTTTCATTCCTACCACCTTAGGAAAAAAAGTCATTATTTTGAGGCTTAGAAGTCATTTCTGCAATTCCCATAGAAAATCAATGGCGTCTCTATTCAATTGTGTGGAGCGCATATCAGGTGGATTTTCTCTGCCGGCTTAAGAGATACACGTGAAACTAAAGCCGATCCTGGGTGCCTAGGGTGCCTGTCATCCAATCCGCACTGAATTTCATTTCTAGCACATAGCCAAAAAATCGCCCCATTGACTTACATTGGAGTGCAGAAAAGGTCATTTTTTCTCGGTCCCTTTAAGAGGTAGGAGTTAAACAAGCTTAGGTCTGCGGTGCCCAGGGGGGACCCCATCCAGCCCGCACTGAGTTTCATTCCTACCACCTTAGGAAAAAAAGTCATTATTTTGAGGCTTAGAAGTCATTTCTGCAATTCCCATAGAAAATCAACGGCGTCTCTAATTCAATTGTGTGGAGCGCATATCAGGTGGGTTTTCTCTGCCGGCTTAAGAGATACACGTGAAACTAAAGCCGATCCTGGGTGCCTAGGGTGCCTGTCATCCAATCCGCACTGAATTTCATTTCTAGCACATAGCCAAAAAATCGCCCCATTGACTTACATTGGAGTGCAGAAAAGGTCATTTTTTCTCGGTCCCTTTAAGAGGTAGGAGTTAAACAAGCTTAGGTCTGCGGTGCCCAGGGGGGACCCCATCCAGCCCACACTGAGTTTCATTCCTACCACCTTAGGAAAAAAAGTCATTATTTTGAGGCTTAGAAGTCATTTCTGCAATTCCCATAGAAAATCAACGGCGTCTCTAATTCAATTGTGTGGAGCGCATATCAGGTGGGTTTTCTCTGCCGGCTTAAGAGATACACGTGAAACTAAAGCCGATCCTGGGTGCCTAGGGTGCCTGTCATCCAATCCGCACTGAATTTCATTTCTAGCACATAGCCAAAAAATCGCCCCATTGACTTACATTGGAGTGCAGAAAAGGTCATTTTTTCTCGGTCCCTTTAAGAGGTAGGAGTTAAACAAGCTTAGGTCTGCGGTGCCCAGGGGGGACCCCATCCAGCCCGCACTGAGTTTCATTCCTACCACCTTAGGAAAAAAAGTCATTATTTTGAGGCTTAGAAGTCATTTCTGCAATTCCCATAGAAAATCAACGGCGTCTCTATTCAATTGTGTGGAGCGCATATCAGGTGGGTTTTCTCTGCCGGCTTAAGAGATACACGTGAAACTAAAGCCGATCCTGGGTGCCTAGGGTGCCTGTCATCCAATCCGCACTGAATTTCATTTCTAGCACATAGCCAAAAAATCGCCCCATTGACTTACATTGGAGTGCAGAAAAGGTCATTTTTTCTCGGTCCCTTTAAGAGGTAGGAGTTAAACAAGCTTAGGTCTGCGGTGCCCAGGGGGGACCCCATCCAGCCCACACTGAGTTTCATTCCTACCACCTTAGGAAAAAAAGTCATTATTTTGAGGCTTAGAAGTCATTTCTGCAATTCCCATAGAAAATCAATGGCGTCTCTATTCAATTGTGTGGAGCGCATATCAGGTGGATTTTCTCTGCCGGCTTAAGAGATACACGTGAAACTAAAGCCGATCCTGGGTGCCTAGGGTGCCTGTCATCCAATCCGCACTGAATTTCATTTCTAGCACATAGCCAAAAAATCGCCCCATTGACTTACATTGGAGTGCAGAAAAGGTCATTTTTTCTCGGTCCCTTTAAGAGGTAGGAGTTAAACAAGCTTAGGTCTGCGGTGCCCAGGGGGGACCCCATCCAGCCCGCACTGAGTTTCATTCCTACCACCTTAGGAAAAAAAGTCATTATTTTGAGGCTTAGAAGTCATTTCTGCAATTCCCATAGAAAATCAACGGCGTCTCTAATTCAATTGTGTGGAGCGCATATCAGGTGGGTTTTCTCTGCCGGCTTAAGAGATACACGTGAAACTAAAGCCGATCCTGGGTGCCTAGGGTGCCTGTCATCCAATCCGCACTGAATTTCATTTCTAGCACATAGCCAAAAAATCGCCCCATTGACTTACATTGGAGTGCAGAAAAGGTCATTTTTTCTCGGTCCCTTTAAGAGGTAGGAGTTAAACAAGCTTAGGTCTGCGGTGCCCAGGGGGGACCCCATCCAGCCCACACTGAGTTTCATTCCTACCACCTTAGGAAAAAAAGTCATTATTTTGAGGCTTAGAAGTCATTTCTGCAATTCCCATAGAAAATCAATGGCGTCTCTATTCAATTGTGTGGAGCGCATATCAGGTGGATTTTCTCTGCCGGCTTAAGAGATACACGTGAAACTAAAGCCGATCCTGGGTGCCTAGGGTGCCTGTCATCCAATCCGCACTGAATTTCATTTCTAGCACATAGCCAAAAAATCGCCCCATTGACTTACATTGGAGTGCAGAAAAGGTCATTTTTTCTCGGTCCCTTTAAGAGGTAGGAGTTAAACAAGCTTAGAGTCTGCGGTGCCCAGGGGGGACCCCATCCAGCCCGCACTGAGTTTCATTCCTACCACCTTAGGAAAAAAAGTCATTATTTTGAGGCTTAGAAGTCATTTCTGCAATTCCCATAGAAAATCAACGGCGTCTCTAATTCAATTGTGTGGAGCGCATATCAGGTGGGTTTTCTCTGCCGGCTTAAGAGATACACAGTGAAACTAAAGCCGATCCTGGGTGCCTAGGGTGCCTGTCATCCAATCCGCACTGAATTTCATTTCTAGCACATAGCCAAAAAATCGCCCCATTGACTTACATTGGAGTGCAGAAAAGGTCATTTTTTCTCGGTCCCTTTAAGAGGTAGGAGTTAAACAAGCTTAGGTCTGCGGTGCCCAGGGGGGACCCCATCCAGCCCGCACTGAGTTTCATTCCTACCACCTTAGGAAAAAAAGTCATTATTTTGAGGCTTAGAAGTCATTTCTGCAATTCCCATAGAAAATCAACGGCGTCTCTAATTCAATTGTGTGGAGCGCATATCAGGTGGGTTTTCTCTGCCGGCTTAAGAGATACACGTGAAACTAAAGCCGATCCTGGGTGCCTAGGGTGCCTGTCATCCAATCCGCACTGAATTTCATTTCTAGCACATAGCCGAAAAAATCGCCCCATTGACTTACATTGGAGTGCAGAAAAGGTCATTTTTTCTCGGTCCCTTTAAGAGGTAGGAGTTAAACAAGCTTAGAGCTGCGGTGCCCAGGGGGGACCCCATCCAGCCCGCACTGAGTTTCATTCCTACCACCTTAGGAAAAAAAGTCATTATTTTGAGGCTTAGAAGTCATTTCTGCAATTCCCATAGAACATCAACGGCGTCTCTATTCAATTGTGTGGAGCGCATATCAGGTGGGTTTTCTCTGCCGGCTTAAGAGATACACGTGAAACTAAAGCCGATCCTGGGTGCCTAGGGTGCCTGTCATCCAATCCGCACTGAATTTCATTTCTAGCACATAGCCAAAAAATCGCCCCATTGACTTACATTGGAGTGCAGAAAAGGTCATTTTTTCTCGGTCCCTTTAAGAGGTAGGAGTTAAACAAGCTTAGGTCTGCGGTGCCCAGGGGGGACCCCATCCAGCCCGCACTGAGTTTCATTCCTACCACCTTAGGAAAAAAAGTCATTATTTTGAGGCTTAGAAGTACATTTCTGCAATTCCCATAGAAAATCAATGGCGTCTCTATTCAATTGTGTGGAGCGCATATCAGGTGGGTTTTCTCTGCCGGCTTAAGAGATACACGTGAAACTAAAGCCGATCCTGGGTGCCTAGGGTGCCTGTCATCCAATCCGCACTGAATTTCATTTCTAGCACATAGCCAAAAAATCGCCCCATTGACTTACATTGGAGTGCAGAAAATGTCATTTTTTCTCGGTCCCTTTAAGAGGTAGGAGTTAAACAAGCTTAGGTCTGCGGTGCCCAGGGGGGACCCCATCCAGCCCGCACTGAGTTTCATTCCTACCACCTTAGGAAAAAAAGTCATTATTTTGAGGCTTAGAAGTCATTTCTGCAATTCCCATAGAAAATCAACGGCGTCTCTAATTCAATTGTGTGGAGCGCATATCAGGTGGGATTTCTCTGCCGGCTTAAGAGATACACGTGAAACTAAAGCCGATCCTGGGTGCCTAGGGTGCCTGTCATCCAATCCGCACTGAATTTCATTTCTAGCACATAGCCAAAAAATCGCCCTATTGACTTACATTGGAGTGCAGAAAAGGTCATTTTTTCTCGGTCCCTTTAAGAGGTAGGAGTTAAACAAGCTTAGGTCTGCGGTGCCCAGGGGGGACCCCATCCAGCCCACACTGAGTTTCATTCCTACCACCTTAGGAAAAAAAGTCATTATTTTGAGGCTTAGAAGTCATTTCTGCAATTCCCATAGAAAATCAATGGCAGCGGGGCGTGGCTTGGAGCGCCGATGGACGGTCGCATGTAAGAGGAGCTCCGTCTCAGGCCAGTGCTGTCAAGGGAAACAGGAGGAAGATGTCAAGCTCACAGGGACAGAAATCGAAGGAGAGGAGGGAGAAGAATCAGAGGCACAGTCGGAGAGCTCAAGCAGCCGAATTGGAAAGAGAGGAGAAGAAGCAGGGAGGTAAACAACTAGACACCCGAGGCCCTATAGAAAGTGAAACCGCGGCCATCTTGGATTTACCTACAACAGAGCCGACACTCACAGGGGAGAGAGAGATGACTTCTAACTCAAGAGAGAAGACATCTAAAGTGAGTAAGCAAGTGGAATGCGATCTAACTGAAACTCAGCCACAAATGGGGAAAGCTATACTAGATACAGTATGTAAATCATCTGCAGCCATTCTAGTGTCACCAATTAAAGAGACAGTGACCACTGATATTCCTGTTAAGAAAAACTCAACCCCGAAGGCAGATATTTTACAAATAGAACAGCTTGCTTCTACATATGATGCCCCTATACAACAACAAAAAAGATTATCTAGAGAATCATCAGACGATGATGTATATTCATCATTTAGTGACTCGGACATTAAAGATAAACCCCCTAATAAAAGAAAGTTATTACAAACTCCTAGAAAAAGGAACATGAACAAATCTTTTTACTCAAAAAAAGATGATGTGTCAGATGAAACATCATCTTCCTCATCCCATTCAGTTATATATAAGCCGCAACTTAAAGAACAGGAATCTTCAGATGCTACTAACAATGCTATTAAAACATTGGAAGGCCATCCGGAGCTTCGGGCTCTCCTTCTTCTACTCCCAACTAAACAAGACATAAACAATCTTACGCTTGAAATGAAAACACTATGGAAAAAAGATATATCGGTGGTACAAGATAAAGTGAACATAATTGAAAAAACATCTGAAAAACTAGAAAAGATACAAACTAAACAAGAGAAACAAATTAACGAATTATTTCAGACAACTCACTCGTTACAGACATCACAAAAGATGTTAACCCTACGGCTCGATGATATTGAGAACAGGAGTAGAAGAAATAATATCAGAGTCCGAGGGTTACCGGAAGATATCAAAACTAACGAACTGATTGATACACTAACTTCTATTTTCAACAAAATCTTAGATCGTTCTCGAGATGTGCACATTGAATTTGACAGAGCTCATAGAGCTCTAAAGCCGAAAGGACCAGATATTAAAAAACCGAGAGACGTAATTTGTAGAATTCATTTTTATTCGCTAAAAGAAGAAATTATGTCAAGAGCGAGATCCATGAAGAACATAGAGTATAAGGGAAATAGAATTCAACTATATAATGACCTCTCACTGCTCACATTAAAACAAAGAGCTACTTTAAGACCTTTAACCAAAAAATTACAGGAGCGGAATCTTCAATATAGATGGGGATTTCCGTTCTCTATCTCAGTCAAACATCCAGGGGGAACAGCTGTACTGAGGGAGCCAGAAGATCTTCCAAACTTTCTTTCCACTCTAAACTTACGAAACTTATACTTACCAGAGTGGTGTGACTTACAACATACATTGGTTCTCCCACCCCCGACCTACATCTCACGTGACAGCGCCAGTACATCTTCAGATATAACGGGAGAAGCTTCAACGTTGGATCATTCTGTGCGAAGAAAAGAAAGTAACACCTGATTTTGATGAGATCATTCATGATAAATGATCAGACTTTTCTTCTTGATAAAAAGGAAGACTTTGATATAGATAAATGTTGATTACTAACAGGTTTCTCTACAGATCCTGGGATATTACAAAGGTTTTAACAGATCGGGGATAAGTACCTTTTCCTTTTTTCTTTTTCTCTATGCTCATTGTTTCTTTCATAAGAGATAGAAATTTTAATTAATAGCAAAAGATTTATATATCGTATTGATGTTTTTCTTTTTCTGTGGTGTTTTAAAGTTACCCCATTATCCATATGAAAGAAATAGGGATGTGTAGGAAAAAAAATAAAAAAAAAAAAAAAAAAAAATCTTACCACTGGTTATTAGATAGGAAAATAAATAGTATATCTCCTTATAGTTGAATTTTTATAATCTTAGTCCCTAATTATAATTTTATATATAGATTTCCTTATAGCAATAAGTAAAATTAACATAGGCCATGACGGTAACATCCTAATTCCTTCGACACTACAACCCACCTACCCAATAGGTGATCTTGTTAATCAAGATTAGTGATATTGACACATTTAGTTTAGTTGTATTCTTATTTTATAGTTTTATAGGTTGAGAAAAGGGTGATACTAGATATTGAGATTTGGATATATATTAGCCTTACATTCTCTCTGTTTTTCCTTCCTTTTCTTTTAGAGTGTGCAACAGATATTTTTCATTAAGTGTTCCTGAGACGTCTCGTTGGAAGACGTGCAAATTATCATTAATCTTTAAATCTTCTTATAAGTGAGTATTTTATACACCCAAAAGATGGATCTTGTTTTCTGTTCGTTAAATGTAAATGGTTTTAACGTGCCGGAAAAAAGATCTAACATCTTACACACACTTCACAAACAAAAAGCCAAGATAATACTCCTTCAAGAGACACATTTCAAAATTAACAAAATTCCTGACCTCTCTAAAAATAAATATTATACTTCTTGGTTCCATGCCCCTTCAACACAGAAAAAAATCAAAGGAGTATCCATTGGATTTCATAAAACGTTACCCATAAAAATATTAGAAACTAAAACTGACCTTTATAGTAGATATATTTTTTTGAACTGCTCCTTACAAGATGAGTTGATCACAATAGCGAGCATTTATGCACCAAATGTGGATCAAGTCTCATTCCTAATAGACACCTTACAGGACTTAAACTCATTTGCAAAAGGTCACATCATTATAGGGGGTGATTTCAACATACCCATAAATCCTTTCCTGGATACTTCTACTGGTAAAACCAAAATTCCTTACAAAAAAATTAGAGCTTTTCAAAAATCCCTAAAAGATTTGAAAATATATGACACATGGAGGATATTGAATCCTACCACAAAAGATTTTTCTTATTACTCAGCACCTACAAATACATATAGTAGGTTAGATTATATCCTATCTTCACACACAGCATTGAGCTCTCTTGGAGAGTCCCATATAGGTAATATTATATTTACAGATCACGCACCAGTCTTTACCTCATTTAAGTTCCTCCCAAAAACAAAACTTGTGTATAATTGGAAATTGAATGAATCATTATTAGAAGATCCTATATGTATCACAGCATTGAAGAATACATTCGACACTTTCAAATATGCCCATCTAAACGATCCTACTGCAGCATCAATTAAATGGGAAGCATTGAAAGCCACCATTAGAGGTACACTTATTTCCCAAGGAGCGAGGCTGAAAAAAGAAAATACAAAAATACTTACAGATCTTTTCTCAAAGATACATGAATTAGAAACAAGCCACAAAAAATCTGGACTAGGAGATGCTTTGAAAGAGCTTAATGCTGCCAGAATAAAAGTAAAAGATATCTTACATAAGAACTATAAACGTGTCATACAAATTTGTGGAAAAATTTTTTATACATGGAATAATAAACCAAGTAAATTCTTGGCTAATGCTTTAAAGAATAAAAGAATCTCGAATACAATTGTATCCATAAGATCAGCTCAAGGGATCTTAGAATATAAAACAGAAAAAATTGCAGATATTTTTTATAAATACTATAAAGACCTATATCAGCTGCCACTCCCAAACCAAATAAACCCTCCTCCAGCTATTCCATTGTCACTATCCCAATACATTGAAAAGACAAAACTCCCCATCATTACTGAAGAAATAAGATCTAATCTAGAAAGGGATTTTACAACGGAAGAAATTAGGGAAATAATTAAAAACTTGCCCGCAGGTAAAAGCCCAGGCCCAGATGGCTTCACGTCTAAATACTATAAACAATTTGCAGATCAAATAATTCCATTTCTATTAAATTCCTTTAATTCAATCTCTGAAGTAAGATCTTTTCCACCTGCGTTCTTAGAGGCCTTCATAACAATTATCCCTAAAGAAGGTAAGGACCATAACCTGTGTAGTAACTATAGGCCTATATCTCTGCTGAATTTAGATACGAAGATTTATTCGAAAGCTATAGCTGCCAGATTGGCACCCCTCCTTGAGTCCCTAATCAACCCGGATCAGGTAGGCTTCATAAAAAATAGAGAAGCTAAAGATAACACATTGAGAGCCTTCACATTAGCCAATTATGCTCATAAAGCAATACTAAAATCTATATTTCTTGCTCTAGATGCCGAGAAGGCATTTGACCGGGTTGATTGGGGGTTCTTGGAGGCCACTTTGATTCAAATAGGTCTAGGCCCTGTGACACTTGCAAGGATAATGTCCTTATATAAATCTCCAAGTGCTAGAATAAAAATAAATGGTACTTTATCGGAGCGTTTAGCTATCAAAAATGGAACGAGACAGGGGTGTCCACTCTCCCCCTTATTATATGTACTATGCATGGAACATCTTCTAAATGCAATAAGGAATAATCAGGATATTAATGGAATCCAAGTGGGAGATAAACACCATCTTTGTTCTGCATACGCAGATGATTTATTATTGTTTGTGACAAAACCACATATTTCTCTTCCTTCTTTGATGGCTACCATAAAAGAATTTACTTTTTTTAGTAATTATAAGCTTAATATGAACAAATGTGAGGCACTTACAATAAACATAATTGAAAAAGACAGAAGTACATTGGTTGGGAATTTCCCTTTTAATTGGAGAAATAAATCATTTAATTATCTAGGAACACAGGTCACCATCCATCAGAAAGATATAATAGAAGAAAATTATAAGCCTTTATTCAAAAAAATCGAGGAAGATCTTAATTCATGGGACAAAAAAGACTTTTCATGGTTAGGGAGAGTGAGTATAGTAAAAATGAATATTATGCCCAGGATCCTTTATTTTTTCCAAACTATCCCAGTAGTATTGAATCATACATTACTCACAAGAATGTCATCAATGATCACAAAATTTATCTGGAGACACAAATATGTAAGACTTAAAACGAGAATCTTAATGAGACCAAAAACAGAAGGTGGACTAGCGCTACCAAACTGTAAACTTTATTACGTGGCGTCTATACTCAATAGGGTAATAGAGAGTTTCCATCACAGAAATACGAAAGCTTGGGTAAAATTAGAGAACACAATCACAAATTTTGAAACAGCTGCCATATTATGGACACCAAAAAAATTTTTAAAAGATATAATATCACTTCCGCTTTCCCCGATTAGTTCCACGATATTGTCATTAACAAGATCACACCGCAAGGAAACTAATCATTTATATCAACCAGATGGACCACTTATTCCATTTGGCAGAAATCGACAATTTGTACCAGCTTTACATGAGAAATATTTTTTGGGTATACCAACAAATGAAGCTGTGACTTTTTATTCACTGTTGAATAAGACCGGTCTAAAATCATTAGAGGATTTACCATATAGAGATAACAGAAATCTTGAAGATAATATACTGGAACAAACACAATACCTTCAGCTCCAGATGTTCGTATGTAGACAAAAAGAAAACTTACGTTTATCCAGAAATTTACTCCCATTAGAAAAAATCTGCATAGCTAACAATTATATTCCTAAAGCCGTTTCTAAAATATACTCTCTTCTGTTAGAAGATATTGATGTAACGCAATTAGATTACATCGATAGTTGGCAGAAAGAAATGAATACCACATTTTCAGAAGAAGATATTAAGAAATCATTTTATTTTTCATTCAAATCATCAATATCATGTAATCTTCAAGAGAGAAACTATAAAGTTGTCTCTAGGTGGTATCTAGTTCCTACAAAATTGAAAAAAATGTACCCAAATAGTGATGATTGCTGTTGGCGATGCAACAAGGACAAAGGATCAATGCTCCACATTTGGTGGTCATGCCCTTTGATTAATAAATTCTGGAAGGACGTGGTAGACACTATTAACCCTATGTTAGATTTTCAATTACTTAACATACCACAACAAGTTTTGTTAATGATGATCCCAGCTTCATTTAGTGTATCCAAAAAAACACCAATCGGTTTCTGGCTTACTGCTGCAAAAGCAGTCATAGCAAGAAGATGGAAAACTCCTCAGATTCCCTCTCTTAAAGACTGGGCGGAAGAAGTAGATAGATATTATAGGATGGAGGAATTGCTATCAGAAGATAATAATAAAATTAGATTATTTTATGATTGCTGGGCAACATGGAAAACATGGAGAGACAATAATAGTTAGATAACAAGGAACTGATAAATAACCACTCATACCAAACATGACTCACATAATGGAAATTATTATTATTATTTTTTTTCTTTCAACTCAGAATATGCGAGATGTCTCGGAGAATCATTTTCATATGAGAAATAGCATGTACGTATTATGTATGTATATATATATATATATATGTGTATATATATGTGTATATATATATATATATATGTGTGCTGAAGCAACTATAAATAACTTGGGTTGCATACTCTATTGTACTATTTCCTCTACCTTCCCTTCCCCACCCTTCCCTACCTTTTCACCTTTTCTACCCCCGTTCCCTTCCCTTTTTCTTCTAATAACCCCTTTTCCTTTTCTTTTGGTGTGTGTGTTTGCTATTATTAATGAATAAACCATAAGTAGCATTATTATGCTGGAAACCTTTTCCTTTTTTTTTTTTTGTTGTAATCGATATATAATTGGATTTTGTGGAATACATATGACTATAAATATGGTTTCCTTTTTTTTTTTTTTTTTTTTTTTTTTTTTTTTTTGTTGTTCTTTCTTTCTTATGGTTTATGAAAGAATATGTGCAACTTTATTATGTAATTGTTTATTGTTCTTTGTTTGTTTATTGAAAAACCTTTATTAAAATCTAAATTTGATAGAAAATCAATGGCGTCTCTATTCAATTGTGTGGAGCGCATATCAGGTGGATTTTCTCTGCCGCCTTAAGAGATACACGTGAAACTAAAGCCGATCCTGGGTGCCTAGGGTGCCTGTCATCCAATCCGCACTGAATTTCATTTCTAGCACATAGCCAAAAAATCGCCCCATTGACTTACATTGGAGTGCAGAAAAGGTCATTTTTTCTCGGTCCCTTTAAGAGGTAGGAGTTAAACAAGCTTAGGTCTGCGGTGCCCAGGGGGGACCCCATCCAGCCCACACTGAGTTTCATTCCTACCACCTTAGGAAAAAAAGTCATTATTTTGAGGCTTAGAAGTCATTTCTGCAATTCCCATAGAAAATCAATGGCGTCTCTATTCAATTGTGTGGAGCGCATATCAGGTGGATTTTCTCTGCCGCCTTAAGAGATACACGTGAAACTAAAGCCGATCCTGGGTGCCTAGGGTGCCTGTCATCCAATCCGCACTGAATTTCATTTCTAGCACATAGCCAAAAAATCGCCCCATTGACTTACATTGGAGTGCAGAAAAGGTCATTTTTTCTCGGTCCCTTTAAGAGGTAGGAGTTAAACAAGCTTAGATCTGCGGTGCCCAGGGGGGACCCCATCCAGCCCACACTGAGTTTCATTCCTACCACCTTAGGAAAAAAAGTCATTATTTTGAGGCTTAGAAGTCATTTCTGCAATTCCCATAGAAAATCAATGGCGTCTCTATTCAATTGTGTGGAGCGCATATCAGGTGGATTTTCTCTGCCGCCTTAAGAGATACACGTGAAACTAAAGCCGATCCTGGGTGCCTAGGGTGCCTGTCATCCAATCCGCACTGAATTTCATTTCTAGCACATAGCCAAAAAATCGCCCCATTGACTTACATTGGAGTGCAGAAAAGGTCATTTTTTCTCGGTCCCTTTAAGAGGTAGGAGTTAAACAAGCTTAGGTCTGCGGTGCCCAAGGGGGACCCCATCCAGCCCGCACTGAGTTTCATTCCTACCACCTTAGGAAAAAAAGTCATTATTTTGAGGCTTAGAAGTCATTTCTGCAATTCCCATAGAAAATCAACGGCGTCTCTAATTCAATTGTGTGGAGCGCATATCAGGTGGGTTTTCTCTGCCGGCTTAAGAGATACACGTGAAACTAAAGCCGATCCTGGGTGCCTAGGGTGCCTGTCATCCAATCCGCACTGAATTTCATTTCTAGCACATAGCCAAAAAATAGCCCCATTGACTTACATTGGAGTGCAGAAAAGGTCATTTTTTCTCGGTCCCTTTAAGAGGTAGGAGTTAAACAAGCTTAGAGCTGCGGTGCCCAGGGGGGACCCCATCCAGCCCGCACTGAGTTTCATTCCTACCACCTTAGGAAAAAAAGTCATTATTTTGAGGCTTAGAAGTCATTTCTGCAATTCCCATAGAAAATCAATGGCGTCTCTATTCAATTGTGTGGAGCGCATATCAGGTGGATTTTCTCTGCCGCCTTAAGAGATACACGTGAAACTAAAGCCGATCCTGGGTGCCTAGGGTGCCTGTCATCCAATCCGCACTGAATTTCATTTCTAGCACATAGCCAAAAAATCGCCCCATTGACTTACATTGGAGTGCAGAAAAGGTCATTTTTTCTCGGTCCCTTTAAGAGGTAGGAGTTAAACAAGCTTAGAGCTGCGGTGCCCAGGGGGGACCCCATCCAGCCCGCACTGAGTTTCATTCCTACCACCTTAGGAAAAAAAGTCATTATTTTGAGGCTTAGAAGTCATTTCTGCAATTCCCATAGAAAATCAACGGCGTCTCTATTCAATTGTGTGGAGCGCATATCAGGTGGGTTTTCTCTGCCGGCTTAAGAGATACACATGAAACTAAAGCCGATCCTGGGTGCCTAGGGTGCCTGTCATCCAATCCGCACTGAATTTCATTTCTAGCACATAGCCAAAAAATCGCCCCATTGACTTACATTGGAGTGCAGAAAAGGTCATTTTTTCTCGGTCCCTTTAAGAGGTAGGAGTTAAACAAGCTTAGGTCTGCGGTGCCCAGGGGGGACCCCATCCAGCCCGCACTGAGTTTCATTCCTACCACCTTAGGAAAAAAAGTCATTATTTTGAGGCTTAGAAGTCATTTCTGCAATTCCCATAGAAAATCAACGGCGTCTCTAATTCAATTGTGTGGAGCGCATATCAGGTGGGTTTTCTCTGCCGGCTTAAGAGATACACGTGAAACTAAAGCCGATCCTGGGTGCCTAGGGTGCCTGTCATCCAATCCGCACTGAATTTCATTTCTAGCACATAGCCGAAAAAATCGCCCCATTGACTTACATTGGAGTGCAGAAAAGGTCATTTTTTCTCGGTCCCTTTAAGAGGTAGGAGTTAAACAAGCTTAGGTCTGCGGTGCCCAGGGGGGACCCCATCCAGCCCACACTGAGTTTCATTCCTACCACCTTAGGAAAAAAAGTCATTATTTTGAGGCTTAGAAGTCATTTCTGCAATTCCCATAGAAAATCAATGGCGTCTCTATTCAATTGTGTGGAGCGCATATCAGGTGGATTTTCTCTGCCGGCTTAAGAGATACACGTGAAACTAAAGCCGATCCTGGGTGCCTAGGGTGCCTGTCATCCAATCCGCACTGAATTTCATTTCTAGCACATAGCCAAAAAATCGCCCCATTGACTTACATTGGAGTGCAGAAAAGGTCATTTTTTCTCGGTCCCTTTAAGAGGTAGGAGTTAAACAAGCTTAGGTCTGCGGTGCCCAGGGGGGACCCCATCCAGCCCGCACTGAGTTTCATTCCTACCACCTTAGGAAAAAAAGTCATTATTTTGAGGCTTAGAAGTCATTTCTGCAATTCCCATAGAAAATCAACGGCGTCTCTAATTCAATTGTGTGGAGCGCATATCAGGTGGGTTTTCTCTGCCGGCTTAAGAGATACACGTGAAACTAAAGCCGATCCTGGGTGCCTAGGGTGCCTGTCATCCAATCCGCACTGAATTTCATTTCTAGCACATAGCCAAAAAATCGCCCCATTGACTTACATTGGAGTGCAGAAAAGGTCATTTTTTCTCGGTCCCTTTAAGAGGTAGGAGTTAAACAAGCTTAGGTCTGCGGTGCCCAGGGGGGACCCCATCCAGCCCGCACTGAGTTTCATTCCTACCACCTTAGGAAAAAAAAGTCATTATTTTGAGGCTTAGAAGTCATTTCTGCAGTTCCCATAGAAAATCAACGGCGTCTCTAATTCAATTGTGTGGAGCGCATATCAGGTGGGTTTTCTCTGCCGGCTTAAGAGATACACGTGAAACTAATGCCGATCCTGGGTGCCTAGGGTGCCTGTCATCCAATCCGCACTGAATTTCATTTCTAGCACATAGCCAAAAAATCGCCCCATTGACTTACATTGGAGTGCAGAAAAGGTCATTTTTTCTCGGTCCCTTTAAGAGGTAGGAGTTAAACAAGCTTAGGTCTGCGGTGCCCAGGGGGGACCCCATCCAGCCCACACTGAGTTTCATTCCTACCACCTTAGGAAAAAAAGTCATTATTTTGAGGCTTAGAAGTCATTTCTGCAATTCCCATAGAAAATCAATGGCGTCTCTATTCAATTGTGTGGAGCGCATATCAGGTGGATTTTCTCTGCCGGCTTAAGAGATACACGTGAAACTAAAGCCGATCCTGGGTGCCTAGGGTGCCTGTCATCCAATCCGCACTGAATTTCATTTCTAGCACATAGCCAAAAAATCGCCCCATTGACTTACATTGGAGTGCAGAAAATGTCATTTTTTCTCGGTCCCTTTAAGAGGTAGGAGTTAAACAAGCTTAGGTCTGCGGTGCCCAGGGGGGACCCCATCCAGCCCACACTGAGTTTCATTCCTACCACCTTAGGAAAAAAAGTCATTATTTTGAGGCTTAGAAGTCATTTCTGCAATTCCCATAGAAAATCAATGGCGTCTCTATTCAATTGTGTGGAGCGCATATCAGGTGGATTTTCTCTGCCGCCTTAAGAGATACACGTGAAACTAAAGCCGATCCTGGGTGCCTAGGGTGCCTGTCATCCAATCCGCACTGAATTTCATTTCTAGCACATAGCCAAAAAAATCGCCCCATTGACTTACATTGGAGTGCAGAAAAGGTCATTTTTTCTCGGTCCCTTTAAGAGGTAGGAGTTAAACAAGCTTAGGTCTGCGGTGCCCAGGGGGGACCCCATCCAGCCCACACTGAGTTTCATTCCTACCACCTTAGGAAAAAAAGTCATTATTTTGAGGCTTAGAAGTCATTTCTGCAATTCCCATAGAAAATCAATGGCGTCTCTATTCAATTGTGTGGAGCGCATATCAGGTGGATTTTCTCTGCCGGCTTAAGAGATACACGTGAAACTAAAGCCGATCCTGGGTGCCTAGGGTGCCTGTCATCCAATCCGCACTGAATTTCATTTCTAGCACATAGCCAAAAAATCGCCCCATTGACTTACATTGGAGTGCAGAAAATGTCATTTTTTCTCGGTCCCTTTAAGAGGTAGGAGTTAAACAAGCTTAGGTCTGCGGTGCCCAGGGGGGACCCCATCCAGCCCACACTGAGTTTCATTCCTACCACCTTAGGAAAAAAAGTCATTATTTTGAGGCTTAGAAGTCATTTCTGCAATTCCCATAGAAAATCAATGGCGTCTCTATTCAATTGTGTGGAGCGCATATCAGGTGGATTTTCTCTGCCGGCCTTAAGAGATACACGTGAAACTAAAGCCGATCCTGGGTGCCTAGGGTGCCTGTCATCCAATCCGCACTGAATTTCATTTCTAGCACATAGCCAAAAAAATCGCCCCATTGACTTACATTGGAGTGCAGAAAAGGTCATTTTTTCTCGGTCCCTTTAAGAGGTAGGAGTTAAACAAGCTTAGGTCTGCGGTGCCCAGGGGGGACCCCATCCAGCCCACACTGAGTTTCATTCCTACCACCTTAGGAAAAAAAGTCATTATTTTGAGGCTTAGAAGTCATTTCTGCAATTCCCATAGAAAATCAATGGCGTCTCTATTCAATTGTGTGGAGCGCATATCAGGTGGATTTTCTCTGCCGCCTTAAGAGATACACGTGAAACTAAAGCCGATCCTGGGTGCCTAGGGTGCCTGTCATCCAATCCGCACTGAATTTCATTTCTAGCACATAGCCAAAAAATCGCCCCATTGACTTACATTGGAGTGCAGAAAAGGTCATTTTTTCTCGGTCCCTTTAAGAGGTAGGAGTTAAACAAGCTTAGGTCTGCGGTGCCCAGGGGGGACCCCATCCAGCCCACACTGAGTTTCATTCCTACCACCTTAGGAAAAAAAGTCATTATTTTGAGGCTTAGAAGTCATTTCTGCAATTCCCATAGAAAATCAATGGCGTCTCTATTCAATTGTGTGGAGCGCATATCAGGTGGATTTTCTCTGCCGGCTTAAGAGATACACGTGAAACTAAAGCCGATCCTGGGTGCCTAGGGTGCCTGTCATCCAATCCGCACTGAATTTCATTTCTAGCACATAGCCAAAAAATCGCCCCATTGACTTACATTGGAGTGCAGAAAATGTCATTTTTTCTCGGTCCCTTTAAGAGGTAGGAGTTAAACAAGCTTAGGTCTGCGGTGCCCAAGGGGGACCCCATCCAGCCCGCACTGAGTTTCATTCCTACCACCTTAGGAAAAAAAGTCATTATTTTGAGGCTTAGAAGTCATTTCTGCAATTCCCATAGAAAATCAACGGCGTCTCTAATTCAATTGTTTGGAGCGCATATCAGGTGGGTTTTCTCTGCCGGCTTAAGAGATACACGTGAAACTAAAGCCGATCCTGGGTGCCTAGGGTGCCTGTCATCCAATCCGCACTGAATTTCATTTCTAGCACATAGCCAAAAAATCGCCCCATTGACTTACATTGGAGTGCAGAAAAGGTCATTTTTTCTCGGTCCCTTTAAGAGGTAGGAGTTAAACAAGCTTAGAGCTGCGGTGCCCAGGGGGGACCCCATCCAGCCCGCACTGAGTTTCATTCCTACCACCTTAGGAAAAAAAGTCATTATTTTGAGGCTTAGAAGTCATTTCTGCAATTCCCATAGAAAATCAATGGCGTCTCTATTCAATTGTGTGGAGCGCATATCAGGTGGATTTTCTCTGCCGCCTTAAGAGATACACGTGAAACTAAAGCCGATCCTGGGTGCCTAGGGTGCCTGTCATCCAATCCGCACTGAATTTCATTTCTAGCACATAGCCAAAAAATCGCCCCATTGACTTACATTGGAGTGCAGAAAAGGTCATTTTTTCTCGGTCCCTTTAAGAGGTAGGAGTTAAACAAGCTTAGAGCTGCGGTGCCCAGGGGGGACCCCATCCAGCCCGCACTGAGTTTCATTCCTACCACCTTAGGAAAAAAAGTCATTATTTTGAGGCTTAGAAGTCATTTCTGCAATTCCCATAGAAAATCAACGGCGTCTCTATTCAATTGTGTGGAGCGCATATCAGGTGGGTTTTCTCTGCCGGCTTAAGAGATACACATGAAACTAAAGCCGATCCTGGGTGCCTAGGGTGCCTGTCATCCAATCCGCACTGAATTTCATTTCTAGCACATAGCCAAAAAATCGCCCCATTGACTTACATTGGAGTGCAGAAAAGGTCATTTTTTTCTCGGTCCCTTTAAGAGGTAGGAGTTAAACAAGCTTAGGTCTGCGGTGCCCAGGGGGGACCCCATCCAGCCCGCACTGAGTTTCATTCCTACCACCTTAGGAAAAAAAGTCATTATTTTGAGGCTTAGAAGTCATTTCTGCAATTCCCATAGAAAATCAACGGCGTCTCTAATTCAATTGTGTGGAGCGCATATCAGGTGGGTTTTCTCTGCCGGCTTAAGAGATACACGTGAAACTAAAGCCGATCCTGGGTGCCTAGGGTGCCTGTCATCCAATCCGCACTGAATTTCATTTCTAGCACATAGCCGAAAAATCGCCCCATTGACTTACATTGGAGTGCAGAAAAGGTCATTTTTTCTCGGTCCCTTTAAGAGGTAGGAGTTAAACAAGCTTAGGTCTGCGGTGCCCAGGGGGGACCCCATCCAGCCCACACTGAGTTTCATTCCTACCACCTTAGGAAAAAAAGTCATTATTTTGAGGCTTAGAAGTCATTTCTGCAATTCCCATAGAAAATCAATGGCGTCTCTATTCAATTGTGTGGAGCGCATATCAGGTGGATTTTCTCTGCCGGCTTAAGAGATACACGTGAAACTAAAGCCGATCCTGGGTGCCTAGGGTGCCTGTCATCCAATCCGCACTGAATTTCATTTCTAGCACATAGCCAAAAAAATCGCCCCATTGACTTACATTGGAGTGCAGAAAAGGTCATTTTTTCTCGGTCCCTTTAAGAGGTAGGAGTTAAACAAGCTTAGGTCTGCGGTGCCCAGGGGGGACCCCATCCAGCCCGCACTGAGTTTCATTCCTACCACCTTAGGAAAAAAAGTCATTATTTTGAGGCTTAGAAGTCATTTCTGCAATTCCCATAGAAAATCAACGGCGTCTCTAATTCAATTGTGTGGAGCGCATATCAGGTGGGTTTTCTCTGCCGGCTTAAGAGATACACGTGAAACTAAAGCCGATCCTGGGTGCCTAGGGTGCCTGTCATCCAATCCGCACTGAATTTCATTTCTAGCACATAGCCAAAAAATCGCCCCATTGACTTACATTGGAGTGCAGAAAAGGTCATTTTTTTCTCGGTCCCTTTAAGAGGTAGGAGTTAAACAAGCTTAGGTCTGCGGTGCCCAGGGGGGACCCCATCCAGCCCACACTGAGTTTCATTCCTACCACCTTAGGAAAAAAAGTCATTATTTTGAGGCTTAGAAGACATTTCTGCAATTCCCATAGAAAATCAATGGCGTCTCTATTCAATTGTGTGGAGCGCATATCAGCTGGATTTTCTCTGCCGGCTTAAGAGATACACGTGAAACTAAAGCCGATCCTGGGTGCCTAGGGTGCCTGTCATCCAATCCGCACTGAATTTCATTTCTAGCACATAGCCAAAAAATCGCCCCATTGACTTACATTGGAGTGCAGAAAAGTTCATTTTTTCTCGGTCCCTTTAAGAGGTAGGAGTTAAACAAGCTTAGGTCTGCGGTGCCCAGGGGGGACCCCATCCAGCCCGCACTGATTTTCATTCCTACCACCTTAGGAAAAAAAGTCATTATTTTGAGGCTTAGAAGTCATTTCTGCAATTCCCATAGAAAATCAACGGCGTCTCTAATTCAATTGTGTGGAGCGCATATCAGGTGGGTTTTCTCTGCCGGCTTAAGAGATACACGTGAAACTAAAGCCGATCCTGGGTGCCTAGGGTGCCTGTCATCCAATCCGCACTGAATTTCATTTCTAGCACATAGCCAAAAAATCGCCCCGTTGACTTACATTGGAGTGCAGAAAAGGTCATTTTTTCTCGGTCCCTTTAAGAGGTAGGAGTTAAACAAGCTTAGGTCTGCGGTGCCCAGGGGGGACCCCATCCAGCCCGCACTGAGTTTCATTCCTACCACCTTAGGAAAAAAAAGTCATTATTTTGAGGCTTAGAAGTCATTTCTGCAATTCCCATAGAAAATCAACGGCGTCTCTAATTCAATTGTGTGGAGCGCATATCAGGTGGGTTTTCTCTGCCGGCTTAAGAGATACACGTGAAACTAATGCCGATCCTGGGTGCCTAGGGTGCCTGTCATCCAATCCGCACTGAATTTCATTTCTAGCACATAGCCAAAAAATCGCCCCATTGACTTACATTGGAGTGCAGAAAAGGTCATTTTTTCTCGGTCCCTTTAAGAGGTAGGAGTTAAACAAGCTTAGGTCTGCGGTGCCCAGGGGGGACCCCATCCAGCCCACACTGAGTTTCATTCCTACCACCTTAGGAAAAAAAGTCATTATTTTGAGGCTTAGAAGTCATTTCTGCAATTCCCATAGAAAATCAATGGCGTCTCTAATTCAATTGTGTGGAGCGCATATCAGGTGGATTTTCTCTGCCGGCTTAAAAGATACACGTGAAACTAAAGCCGATCCTGGGTGCCTAGGGTGCCTGTCATCCAATCCGCACTGAATTTCATTTCTAGCACATAGCCAAAAAATCGCCCCATTGACTTACATTGGAGTGCAGAAAATGTCATTTTTTCTCGGTCCCTTTAAGAGGTAGGAGTTAAACAAGCTTAGGTCTGCGGTGCCCAGGGGGGACCCCATCCAGCCCACACTGAGTTTCATTCCTACCACCTTAGGAAAAAAAGTCATTATTTTGAGGCTTAGAAGTCATTTCTGCAATTCCCATAGAAAATCAATGGCGTCTCTATTCAATTGTGTGGAGCGCATATCAGGTGGATTTTCTCTGCCGCCTTAAGAGATACACGTGAAACTAAAGCCGATCCTGGGTGCCTAGGGTGCCTGTCATCCAATCCGCACTGAATTTCATTTCTAGCACATAGCCAAAAAAATCGCCCCATTGACTTACATTGGAGTGCAGAAAAGGTCATTTTTTCTCGGTCCCTTTAAGAGGTAGGAGTTAAACAAGCTTAGGTCTGCGGTGCCCAGGGGGGACCCCATCCAGCCCACACTGAGTTTCATTCCTACCACCTTAGGAAAAAAAGTCATTATTTTGAGGCTTAGAAGTCATTTCTGCAATTCCCATAGAAAATCAATGGCGTCTCTATTCAATTGTGTGGAGCGCATATCAGGTGGATTTTCTCTGCCGCCTTAAGAGATACACGTGAAACTAAAGCCGATCCTGGGTGCCTAGGGTGCCTGTCATCCAATCCGCACTGAATTTCATTTCTAGCACATAGCCAAAAAATCGCCCCATTGACTTACATTGGAGTGCAGAAAAGGTCATTTTTTCTCGGTCCCTTTAAGAGGTAGGAGTTAAACAAGCTTAGGTCTGCGGTGCCCAGGGGGGACCCCATCCAGCCCACACTGAGTTTCATTCCTACCACCTTAGGAAAAAAAGTCATTATTTTGAGGCTTAGAAGTCATTTCTGCAATTCCCATAGAAAATCAATGGCGTCTCTATTCAATTGTGTGGAGCGCATATCAGGTGGATTTTCTCTGCCGCCTTAAGAGATACACGTGAAACTAAAGCCGATCCTGGGTGCCTAGGGTGCCTGTCATCCAATCCGCACTGAATTTCATTTCTAGCACATAGCCAAAAAATCGCCCCATTGACTTACATTGGAGTGCAGAAAAGGTCATTTTTTCTCGGCCCCTTTAAGAGGTAGGAGTTAAACAAGCTTAGGTCTGCGGTGCCCAGGGGGGACCCCATCCAGCCCACACTGAGTTTCATTCCTACCACCTTAGGAAAAAAAGTCATTATTTTGAGGCTTAGAAGTCATTTCTGCAATTCCCATAGAAAATCAATGGCGTCTCTATTCAATTGTGTGGAGCGCATATCAGGTGGATTTTCTCTGCCGGCTTAAGAGATACACGTGAAACTAAAGCCGATCCTGGGTGCCTAGGGTGCCTGTCATCCAATCCGCACTGAATTTCATTTCTAGCACATAGCCAAAAAATCGCCCCATTGACTTACATTGGAGTGCAGAAAAGGTCATTTTTTCTCGGTCCCTTTAAGAGGTAGGAGTTAAACAAGCTTAGGTCTGCGGTGCCCAGGGGGGACCCCATCCAGCCCACACTGAGTTTCATTCCTACCACCTTAGGAAAAAAAGTCATTATTTTGAGGCTTAGAAGTCATTTCTGCAATTCCCATAGAAAATCAATGGCGTCTCTATTCAATTGTGTGGAGCGCATATCAGGTGGATTTTCTCTGCCGGCTTAAGAGATACACGTGAAACTAAAGCCGATCCTGGGTGCCTAGGGTGCCTGTCATCCAATCCGCACTGAATTTCATTTCTAGCACATAGCCAAAAAATCGCCCCATTGACTTACATTGGAGTGCAGAAAAGGTCATTTTTTCTCGGTCCCTTTAAGAGGTAGGAGTTAAACAAGCTTAGGTCTGCGGTGCCCAGGGGGGACCCCATCCAGCCCACACTGAGTTTCATTCCTACCACCTTAGGAAAAAAAGTCATTATTTTGAGGCTTAGAAGTCATTTCTGCAATTCCCATAGAAAATCAATGGCGTCTCTATTCAATTGTGTGGAGCGCATATCAGGTGGATTTTCTCTGCCGCCTTAAGAGATACACGTGAAACTAAAGCCGATCCTGGGTGCCTAGGGTGCCTTTCATCCAATCCGCACTGAATTTCATTTCTAGCACATAGCCAAAAAATCGCCCCATTGACTTACATTGGAGTGCAGAAAAGGTCATTTTTTCTCGGTCCCTTTAAGAGGTAGGAGTTAAACAAGCTTAGGTCTGCGGTGCCCAGGGGGGACCCCATCCAGCCCACACTGAGTTTCATTCCTACCACCTTAGGAAAAAAAGTCATTATTTTGAGGCTTAGAAGTCATTTCTGCAATTCCCATAGAAAATCAACGGCGTCTCTAATTCAATTGTGTGGAGCGCATATCAGGTGGGTTTTCTCTGCCGGCTTAAGAGATACACGTGAAACTAAAGCCGATCCTGGGTGCCTAGGGTGCCTGTCATCCAATCCGCACTGAATTTCATTTCTAGCACATAGCCAAAAAATCGCCCCATTGACTTACATTGGAGTGCAGAAAAGGTCATTTTTTCTCGGTCCCTTTAAGAGGTAGGAGTTAAACAAGCTTAGGTCTGCGGTGCCCAGGGGGGACCCCATCCAGCCCACACTGAGTTTCATTCCTACCACCTTAGGAAAAAAAGTCATTATTTTGAGGCTTAGAAGTCATTTCTGCAATTCCCATAGAAAATCAATGGCGTCTCTATTCAATTGTGTGGAGCGCATATCAGGTGGATTTTCTCTGCCGGCTTAAGAGATACACGTGAAACTAAAGCCCATCCTGGGTGCCTAGGGTGCCTGTCATCCAATCCGCACTGAATTTCATTTCTAGCACATAGCCAAAAAATCGCCCCATTGACTTACATTGGAGTGCAGAAAAGGTCATTTTTTCTCGGTCCCTTTAAGAGGTAGGAGTTAAACAAGCTTAGAGCTGCGGTGCCCAGGGGGGACCCCATCCAGCCCGCACTGAGTTTCATTCCTACCACCTTAGGAAAAAAAGTCATTATTTTGAGGCTTAGAAGTCATTTCTGCAATTCCCATAGAAAATCAACGGCGTCTCTATTCAATTGTGTGGAGCGCATATCAGGTGGGTTTTCTCTGCCGGCTTAAGAGATACACATGAAACTAAAGCCGATCCTGGGTGCCTAGGGTGCCTGTCATCCAATCCGCACTGAATTTCATTTCTAGCACATAGCCAAAAAATCGCCCCATTGACTTACATTGGAGTGCAGAAAAGGTCATTTTTTCTCGGTCCCTTTAAGAGGTAGGAGTTAAACAAGCTTAGGTCTGCGGTGCCCAGGGGGGACCCCATCCAGCCCGCACTGAGTTTCATTCCTACCACCTTAGGAAAAAAAGTCATTATTTTGAGGCTTAGAAGTCATTTCTGCAATTCCCATAGAAAATCAACGGCGTCTCTAATTCAATTGTGTGGAGCGCATATCAGGTGGGTTTTCTCTGCCGGCTTAAGAGATACACGTGAAACTAAAGCAGATCCTGGGTGCCTAGGGTGCCTGTCATCTAATCCGCACTGAATTTCATTTCTAGCACATAGCCGAAAAATCGCCCCATTGACTTACATTGGAGTGCAGAAAAGGTCATTTTTTCTCGGTCCCTTTAAGAGGTAGGAGTTAAACAAGCTTAGGTCTGCGGTGCCCAGGGGGGACCCCATCCAGCCCACACTGAGTTTCATTCCTACCACCTTAGGAAAAAAAGTCATTATTTTGAGGCTTAGAAGTCATTTCTGCAATTCCCATAGAAAATCAATGGCGTCTCTATTCAATTGTGTGGAGCGCATATCAGGTGGATTTTCTCTGCCGGCTTAAGAGATACACGTGAAACTAAAGCCGATCCTGGGTGCCTAGGGTGCCTGTCATCCAATCCGCACTGAATTTCATTTCTAGCACATAGCCAAAAAATCGCCCCATTGACTTACATTGGAGTGCAGAAAAGGTCATTTTTTCTCGGTCCCTTTAAGAGGTAGGAGTTAAACAAGCTTAGGTCTGCGGTGCCCAGGGGGGACCCCATCCAGCCCGCACTGAGTTTCATTCCTACCACCTTAGGAAAAAAAGTCATTATTTTGAGGCTTAGAAGTCATTTCTGCAATTCCCATAGAAAATCAACGGCGTCTCTAATTCAATTGTGTGGAGCGCATATCAGGTGGGTTTTCTCTGCCGGCTTAAGAGATACACGTGAAACTAAAGCCGATCCTGGGTGCCTAGGGTGCCTGTCATCCAATCCGCACTGAATTTCATTTCTAGCACATAGCCAAAAAATCGCCCCATTGACTTACATTGGAGTGCAGAAAAGGTCATTTTTTCTCGGTCCCTTTAAGAGGTAGGAGTTAAACAAGCTTAGGTCTGCGGTGCCCAGGGGGGACCCCATCCAGCCCACACTGAGTTTCATTCCTACCACCTTAGGAAAAAAAGTCATTATTTTGAGGCTTAGAAGACATTTCTGCAATTCCCATAGAAAATCAATGGCGTCTCTATTCAATTGTGTGGAGCGCATATCAGGTGGATTTTCTCTGCCGGCTTAAGAGATACACGTGAAACTAAAGCCGATCCTGGGTGCCTGTCATCCAATCCGCACTGAATTTCATTTCTAGCACATAGCCAAAAAATCGCCCCATTGACTTACATTGGAGTGCAGAAAAGGTCATTTTTTCTCGGTCCCTTTAAGAGGTAGGAGTTAAACAAGCTTAGGTCTGCGGTGCCCAGGGGGGACCCCATCAAGCCCACACTGAGTTTCATTCCTACCACCTTAGGAAAAAAAGTCATTATTTTGAGGCTTAGAAGTCATTTCTGCAATTCCCATAGAAAATCAATGGCGTCTCTATTCAATTGTGTGGAGCGCATATCAGGTGGATTTTCTCTGCCGCCTTAAGAGATACACGTGAAACTAAAGCCGATCCTGGGTGCCTAGGGTGCCTGTCATCCAATCCGCACTGAATTTCATTTCTAGCACATAGCCAAAAAATCGCCCCATTGACTTACATTGGAGTGCAGAAAAGGTCATTTTTTCTCGGTCCCTTTAAGAGGTAGGAGTTAAACAAGCTTAGGTCTGCGGTGCCCAGGGGGGACCCCATCCAGCCCACACTGAGTTTCATTCCTACCACCTTAGGAAAAAAAAGTCATTATTTTGAGGCTTAGAAGTCATTTCTGCAATTCCCATAGAAAATCAATGGCGTACGGTGATTTTAAAAGATCCGAAAGATTTGCCTAAATTTCTGACCACATTGGATCTGCAGGATATTCAGCTACAAGATTGGTGTGATCTACATAGAAATATGGTGCTACCTTCTCCTATATATCCTCCACAAGATTGCTCTAACTCTATTTCAAGTAAGATTCGAGGTGTTACAGTATTGGAGCGTTCTTCTTAAAAGATCTGGAACTTTATTTGAGATCGTTGATACGATAAGCGGAAACAGTTGAATGTTTTGCTTTAAGACTTTACTTATTCATATTTTGTCTATTTTAATAGAAAATTTGCTTTTGCTGCAGATAATCCTGCTTATATTGTGCTCTATTTTCATCTTAAAGGGAAGCTATTTTGCTTTGTATAGAACAGAGACTGTTTAGACTGTTAGCAAAATAATTAAGATGGTTTATTTACCGACTCACTTGTTATAATCGCATTTCCTAACACTTTCTATCCCTCTATCTTTCTAATAAATATGCAGATATACATTTTTTTTTCTCCAGAATTTTATATAAATGCTCCCCCCTATTAAAATAGTTTTTATATATAATATGGTAAGCCAAATCTATACTATTAATCCGAGATTCCTTCGGCGCGCCAACCCATGTACCCAATAGTATGTCTTGACTAGTCAAGACTTTGTGATTTTGTCACACTTAGTCCCCTTGGCGTACTTAGTACGCTTTTTTTTGTTTCTTTCTCTCTCTTTTAAACTTTTGTGTTTAACCCTTTCCCTTCCTTTTTTTTTAACCATTTCCCTGTGTACAGCTGTTTTAATTTTGTATTGTTGCCCCAGGATTCCTCCCATATAATAAATAACTGTGGTTTTGTATTTAGATGACCAGCAATTGTATGGATAATTTTTTCTCTGACCTTATTGACTTGATCTGATATCTCTTGTTCTTTTATTAGTCATATTTGGAGCTGATCTTGGTGATTTTGTTTTTATATTGATGTTTTCAACTATAGCACATAATATGAGGAGGTTCCCTGACGACGCCAAAATAGTATAAGGAGTAGGAGTTTATACTCATTTTGAAGTGGATTTGATTAAGAAAATATTATAGTCAGAGAGTATACTCTCCTATAATTGTTTTTGATGATTAAGGAAACAACTGCACATACCCTCCCTTCCCTAACCTATTTACCCCCTTTCTTTACTCTACTTTTACATTGTCGGTTATTTTATGTTTATAATACGACTTGTTATACTTATACTTTTGTAAGCGACCAATAATTATTTACACAAGTTGTTAAAAAAAATTCTTTCTCTCTTTAATAAAAATATAATTTGCAAGAAAATCAATGGCGTCTCTATTCAATTGTGTGGAGCGCATATCAGGTGGATTTTCTCTGCCGGCTTAAGAGATACACGTGAAACTAAAGCAGATCCTGGGTGCCTAGGGTGCCTGTCATCTAATCCGCACTGAATTTCATTTCTAGCACATAGCCGAAAAATCGCCCCATTGACTTACATTGGAGTGCAGAAAAGGTCATTTTTTCTCGGTCCCTTTAAGAGGTAGGAGTTAAACAAGCTTAGGTCTGCGGTGCCCAGGGGGGACCCCATCCAGCCCACACTGAGTTTCATTCCTACCACCTTAGGAAAAAAAGTCATTATTTTGAGGCTTAGAAGTCATTTCTGCAATTCCCATAGAAAATCAACGGCGTCTCTAATTCAATTGTGTGGAGCGCATATCAGGTGGGTTTTCTCTGCCGGCTTAAGAGATACACGTGAAACTAAAGCAGATCCTGGGTGCCTAGGGTGCCTGTCATCTAATCCGCACTGAATTTCATTTCTAGCACATAGCCGAAAAATCGCCCCATTGACTTACATTGGAGTGCAGAAAAGGTCATTTTTTCTCGGTCCCTTTAAGAGGTAGGAGTTAAACAAGCTTAGGTCTGCGGTGCCCAGGGGGGACCCCATCCAGCCCACACTGAGTTTCATTCCTACCACCTTAGGAAAAAAAGTCATTATTTTGAGGCTTAGAAGTCATTTCTGCAATTCCCATAGAAAATCAATGGCGTCTCTATTCAATTGTGTGGAGCGCATATCAGGTGGATTTTCTCTGCCGGCTTAAGAGATACACGTGAAACTAAAGCCGATCCTGGGTGCCTAGGGTGCCTGTCATCCAATCCGCACTGAATTTCATTTCTAGCACATAGCCAAAAAATCGCCCCATTGACTTACATTGGAGTGCAGAAAAGGTCATTTTTTCTCGGTCCCTTTAAGAGGTAGGAGTTAAACAAGCTTAGGTCTGCGGTGCCCAGGGGGGACCCCATCCAGCCCGCACTGAGTTTCATTCCTACCACCTTAGGAAAAAAAGTCATTATTTTGAGGCTTAGAAGTCATTTCTGCAATTCCCATAGAAAATCAACGGCGTCTCTAATTCAATTGTGTGGAGCGCATATCAGGTGGGTTTTCTCTGCCGGCTTAAGAGATACACGTGAAACTAAAGCCGATCCTGGGTGCCTAGGGTGCCTGTCATCCAATCCGCACTGAATTTCATTTCTAGCACATAGCCAAAAAATCGCCCCATTGACTTACATTGGAGTGCAGAAAAGGTCATTTTTTCTCGGTCCCTTTAAGAGGTAGGAGTTAAACAAGCTTAGGTCTGCGGTGCCCAGGGGGGACCCCATCCAGCCCACACTGAGTTTCATTCCTACCACCTTAGGAAAAAAAGTCATTATTTTGAGGCTTAGAAGACATTTCTGCAATTCCCATAGAAAATCAATGGCGTCTCTATTCAATTGTGTGGAGCGCATATCAGGTGGATTTTCTCTGCCGGCTTAAGAGATACACGTGAAACTAAAGCCGATCCTGGGTGCCTGTCATCCAATCCGCACTGAATTTCATTTCTAGCACATAGCCAAAAAATCGCCCCATTGACTTACATTGGAGTGCAGAAAAGGTCATTTTTTCTCGGTCCCTTTAAGAGGTAGGAGTTAAACAAGCTTAGGTCTGCGGTGCCCAGGGGGGACCCCATCAAGCCCACACTGAGTTTCATTCCTACCACCTTAGGAAAAAAAGTCATTATTTTGAGGCTTAGAAGTCATTTCTGCAATTCCCATAGAAAATCAATGGCGTCTCTATTCAATTGTGTGGAGCGCATATCAGGTGGATTTTCTCTGCCGCCTTAAGAGATACACGTGAAACTAAAGCCGATCCTGGGTGCCTAGGGTGCCTGTCATCCAATCCGCACTGAATTTCATTTCTAGCACATAGCCAAAAAATCGCCCCATTGACTTACATTGGAGTGCAGAAAAGGTCATTTTTTCTCGGTCCCTTTAAGAGGTAGGAGTTAAACAAGCTTAGGTCTGCGGTGCCCAGGGGGGACCCCATCCAGCCCACACTGAGTTTCATTCCTACCACCTTAGGAAAAAAAAGTCATTATTTTGAGGCTTAGAAGTCATTTCTGCAATTCCCATAGAAAATCAATGGCGTACGGTGATTTTAAAAGATCCGAAAGATTTGCCTAAATTTCTGACCACATTGGATCTGCAGGATATTCAGCTACAAGATTGGTGTGATCTACATAGAAATATGGTGCTACCTTCTCCTATATATCCTCCACAAGATTGCTCTAACTCTATTTCAAGTAAGATTCGAGGTGTTACAGTATTGGAGCGTTCTTCTTAAAAGATCTGGAACTTTATTTGAGATCGTTGATACGATAAGCGGAAACAGTTGAATGTTTTGCTTTAAGACTTTACTTATTCATATTTTGTCTATTTTAATAGAAAATTTGCTTTTGCTGCAGATAATCCTGCTTATATTGTGCTCTATTTTCATCTTAAAGGGAAGCTATTTTGCTTTGTATAGAACAGAGACTGTTTAGACTGTTAGCAAAATAATTAAGATGGTTTATTTACCGACTCACTTGTTATAATCGCATTTCCTAACACTTTCTATCCCTCTATCTTTCTAATAAATATGCAGATATACATTTTTTTTTCTCCAGAATTTTATATAAATGCTCCCCCCTATTAAAATAGTTTTTATATATAATATGGTAAGCCAAATCTATACTATTAATCCGAGATTCCTTCGGCGCGCCAACCCATGTACCCAATAGTATGTCTTGACTAGTCAAGACTTTGTGATTTTGTCACACTTAGTCCCCTTGGCGTACTTAGTACGCTTTTTTTTGTTTCTTTCTCTCTCTTTTAAACTTTTGTGTTTAACCCTTTCCCTTCCTTTTTTTTTAACCATTTCCCTGTGTACAGCTGTTTTAATTTTGTATTGTTGCCCCAGGATTCCTCCCATATAATAAATAACTGTGGTTTTGTATTTAGATGACCAGCAATTGTATGGATAATTTTTTCTCTGACCTTATTGACTTGATCTGATATCTCTTGTTCTTTTATTAGTCATATTTGGAGCTGATCTTGGTGATTTTGTTTTTATATTGATGTTTTCAACTATAGCACATAATATGAGGAGGTTCCCTGACGACGCCAAAATAGTATAAGGAGTAGGAGTTTATACTCATTTTGAAGTGGATTTGATTAAGAAAATATTATAGTCAGAGAGTATACTCTCCTATAATTGTTTTTGATGATTAAGGAAACAACTGCACATACCCTCCCTTCCCTAACCTATTTACCCCCTTTCTTTACTCTACTTTTACATTGTCGGTTATTTTATGTTTATAATACGACTTGTTATACTTATACTTTTGTAAGCGACCAATAATTATTTACACAAGTTGTTAAAAAAAATTCTTTCTCTCTTTAATAAAAATATAATTTGCAAGAAAATCAATGGCGTCTCTATTCAATTGTGTGGAGCGCATATCAGGTGGATTTTCTCTGCCGCCTTAAGAGATACACGTGAAACTAAAGCCGATCCTGGGTGCCTAGGGTGCCTGTCATCCAATCCGCACTGAATTTCATTTCTAGCACATAGCCAAAAAATCGCCCCATTGACTTACATTGGAGTGCAGAAAAGGTCATTTTTTCTCGGTCCCTTTAAGAGGTAGGAGTTAAACAAGCTTAGGTCTGCGGTGCCCAGGGGGGACCCCATCCAGCCCGCACTGAGTTTCATTCCTACCACCTTAGGAAAAAAAGTCATTATTTTGAGGCTTAGAAGTCATTTCTGCAATTCCCATAGAAAATCAACGGCGTCTCTATTCAATTGTGTGGAGCGCATATCAGGTGGGTTTTCTCTGCCGGCTTAAGAGATACACATGAAACTAAAGCCGATCCTGGGTGCCTAGGGTGCCTGTCATCCAATCCGCACTGAATTTCATTTCTAGCACATAGCCAAAAAATCGCCCCATTGACTTACATTGGAGTGCAGAAAAGGTCATTTTTTCTCGGTCCCTTTAAGAGGTAGGAGTTAAACAAGCTTAGGTCTGCGGTGCCCAGGGGGGACCCCATCCAGCCCACACTAAGTTTCATTCCTACCACCTTAGGAAAAAAAGTCATTATTTTGAGGCTTAGAAGTCATTTCTGCAATTCCCATAGAAAATCAACGGCGTCTCTATTCAATTGTGTGGAGCGCATATCAGGTGGGTTTTCTCTGCCGGCTTAAGAGATACACATGAAACTAAAGCCGATCCTGCGTGCCTAGGGTGCCTGTCATCCAATCCGCACTGAATTTCATTTCTAGCACATAGCCAAAAAATCGCCCCATTGACTTACATTGGAGTGCAGAAAAGGTCATTTTTTCTCGGTCCCTTTAAGAGGTAGGAGTTAAACAAGCTTAGGTCTGCGGTGCCCAGGGGGGACCCCATCCAGCCCGCACTGAGTTTCATTCCTACCACCTTAGGAAAAAAAGTCATTATTTTGAGGCTTAGAAGTCATTTCTGCAATTCCTATAGAAAATCAACGGCGTCTCTAATTCAATTGTGTGGAGCGCATATCAGGTGGGTTTTCTCTGCCGGCTTAAGAGATACACGTGAAACTAAAGCCGATCCTGGGTGCCTAGGGTGCCTGTCATCCAATCCGCACTGAATTTCATTTCTAGCACATAGCCAAAAAATCGCCCCATTGACTTACATTGGAGTGCAGAAAAGGTCATTTTTTCTCGGTCCCTTTAAGAGGTAGGAGTTAAACAAGCTTGGGTCTGCGGTGCCCAGGGGGGACCCCATCAAGCCCACACTGAGTTTCATTCCTACCACCTTAGGAAAAAAAGTCATTATTTTGAGGCTTAGAAGTCATTTCTGCAATTCCCATAGAAAATCAATGGCGTCTCTATTCAATTGTGTGGAGCGCATATCAGGTGGATTTTCTCTGCCGCCTTAAGAGATACACGTGAAACTAAAGCCGATCCTGGGTGCCTAGGGTGCCTGTCATCCAATCCGCACTGAATTTCATTTCTAGCACATAGCCAAAAAATCGCCCCATTGACTTACATTGGAGTGCAGAAAAGGTCATTAGACGCCATTGATTTTCTATGGGAATTGCAGAAATGACTTCTAAGCCTCAAAATAATGACTTTTTTTCCTAAGGTGGTAGGAATGAAACTCAGTGTGGGCTGGATGGGGTCCCCCCTGGGCACCGCAGACCTAAGCTTGTTTAACTCCTACCTCTTAAAGGGACCGAGAAAAAATGACCTTTTCTGCACTCCAATGTAAGTCAATGGGGCGATTTTTTGGCTATGTGCTAGAAATGAAATTCAGTGCGGATTGGATGACAGGCACCCTAGGCACCCAGGATCGGCTTTAGTTTCACGTGTATCTCTTAAGGCGGCAGAGAAAATCCACCTGATATGCGCTCCACACAATTGAATAGAGACGCCATTGATTTTCTATGGGAATTGCAGAAATGACTTCTAAGCCTCAAAATAATGACTTTTTTTCCTAAGGTGGTAGGAATGAAACTCAGTGTGGGCTGGATGGGGTCCCCCCTGGGCACCGCAGACCTAAGCTTGTTTAACTCCTACCTCTTAAAGGGACCGAGAAAAAATGACCTTTTCTGCACTCCAATGTAAGTCAATGGGGCGATTTTTTGGCTATGTGCTAGAAATGAAATTCAGTGCGGATTGGATGACAGGCACCCTAGGCACCCAGGATCGGCTTTAGTTTCACGTGTATCTCTTAAGCCGGCAGAGAAAACCCACCTGATATGCGCTCCACACAATTGAATTAGAGACGCCGTTGATTTTCTATGGGAATTGCAGAAATGACTTCTAAGCCTCAAAATAATGACTTTTTTTCCTAAGGTGGTAGGAATGAAACTCAGTGCGGGCTGGATGGGGTCCCTCCTGGGCACCGCAGACCTAAGCTTGTTTAACTCCTACCTCTTAAAGGGACCGAGAAAAAATGACCTTTTCTGCACTCCAATGTAAGTCAATGGGGCGATTTTTTGGCTATGTGCTAGAAATGAAATTCAGTGCGGATTGGATGACAGGCACCCTAGGCACCCAGGATCGGCTTTAGTTTCACGTGTATCTCTTAAGCCGGCAGAGAAAACCCACCTGATATGCGCTCCACACAATTGAATTAGAGACGCCGTTGATTTTCTATGGGAATTGCAGAAATGACTTCTAAGCCTCAAAATAATGACTTTTTTTCCTAAGGTGGTAGGAATGAAAATCAGTGCGGGCTGGATGGGGTCCCCCCTGGGCACCGCAGACCTAAGCTTGTTTAACTCCTACCTCTTAAAGGGACCGAGAAAAAAATGACCTTTTCTGCACTCCAATGTAAGTCAATGGGGCGATTTTTTTGGCTATGTGCTAGAAATGAAATTCAGTGCGGATTGGATGACAGGCACCCTAGGCACCCAGGATCGGCTTTAGTTTCACGTGTATCTCTTAAGCCGGCAGAGAAAATCCACCTGATATGCGCTCCACACAATTGAATAGAGACGCCATTGATTTTCTATGGGAATTGCAGAAATGTCTTCTAAGCCTCAAAATAATGACTTTTTTTCCTAAGGTGGTAGGAATGAAACTCAGTGTGGGCTGGATGGGGTCCCCCCTGGGCACCGCAGACCTAAGCTTGTTTAACTCCTACCTCTTAAAGGGACCGAGAAAAAAATGACCTTTTCTGCACTCCAATGTAAGTCAATGGGGCGATTTTTTGGCTATGTGCTAGAAATGAAATTCAGTGCGGATTGGATGACAGGCACCCTAGGCACCCAGGATCGGCTTTAGTTTCACGTGTATCTCTTAAGCCGGCAGAGAAAACCCACCTGATATGCGCTCCACACAATTGAATTAGAGACGCCGTTGATTTTCTATGGGAATTGCAGAAATGACTTCTAAGCCTCAAAATAATGACTTTTTTTCCTAAGGTGGTAGGAATGAAACTCAGTGCGGGCTGGATGGGGTCCCCCCTGGGCACCGCAGACCTAAGCTTGTTTAACTCCTACCTCTTAAAGGGACCGAGAAAAAAATGACCTTTTCTGCACTCCAATGTAAGTCAATGGGGCGATTTTTTGGCTATGTGCTAGAAATGAAATTCAGTGCGGATTGGATGACAGGCACCCTAGGCACCCAGGATCGGCTTTAGTTTCACGTGTATCTCTTAAGCCGGCAGAGAAAATCCACCTGATATGCGCTCCACACAATTGAATAGAGACGCCATTGATTTTCTATGGGAATTGCAGAAATGACTTCTAAGCCTCAAAATAATGACTTTTTTTCCTAAGGTGGTAGGAATGAAACTCAGTGTGGGCTGGATGGGGTCCCCCCTGGGCACCGCAGACCTAAGCTTGTTTAACTCCTACCTCTTAAAGGGACCGAGAAAAAATGACCTTTTCTGCACTCCAATGTAAGTCAATGGGGCGATTTTTTGGCTATGTGCTAGAAATGAAATTCAGTGCGGATTGGATGACAGGCACCCTAGGCACCCAGGATCGGCATTAGTTTCACGTGTATCTCTTAAGCCGGCAGAGAAAACCCACCTGATATGCGCTCCACACAATTGAATTAGAGACGCCGTTGATTTTCTATGGGAATTGCAGAAATGACTTCTAAGCCTCAAAATAATGACTTTTTTTCCTAAGGTGGTAGGAATGAAACTCAGTGCGGGCTGGATGGGGTCCCTCCTGGGCACCGCAGACCTAAGCTTGTTTAACTCCTACCTCTTAAAGGGACCGAGAAAAAATGACCTTTTCTGCACTCCAATGTAAGTCAATGGGGCGATTTTTTGGCTATGTGCTAGAAATGAAATTCAGTGCGGATTGGATGACAGGCACCCTAGGCACCCAGGATCGGCTTTAGTTTCACGTGTATCTCTTAAGCCGGCAGAGAAAACCCACCTGATATGCGCTCCACACAATTGAATTAGAGACGCCGTTGATTTTCTATGGGAATTGCAGAAATGACTTCTAAGCTTCAAAATAATGACTTTTTTTCCTAAGGTGGTAGGAATGAAAATCAGTGCGGGCTGGATGGGGTCCCCCCTGGGCACCGCAGACCTAAGCTTGTTTAACTCCTACCTCTTAAAGGGACCGAGAAAAAATGACCTTTTCTGCACTCCAATGTAAGTCAATGGGGCGATTTTTTGGCTATGTGCTAGAAATGAAATTCAGTGCGGATTGGATGACAGGCACCCTAGGCACCCAGGATCGGCTTTAGTTTCACGTGTATCTCTTAAGCCGGCAGAGAAAATCCACCTGATATGCGCTCCACACAATTGAATAGAGACGCCATTGATTTTCTATGGGAATTGCAGAAATGTCTTCTAAGCCTCAAAATAATGACTTTTTTTCCTAAGGTGATAGGAATGAAACTCAGTGTGGGCTGGATGGGGTCCCCCCTGGGCACCGCAGACCTAAGCTTGTTTAACTCCTACCTCTTAAAGGGACCGAGAAAAAAATGACCTTTTCTGCACTCCAATGTAAGTCAATGGGGCGATTTTTTGGCTATGTGCTAGAAATGAAATTCAGTGCGGATTGGATGACAGGCACCCTAGGCACCCAGGATCGGCTTTAGTTTCACGTGTATCTCTTAAGCCGGCAGAGAAAACCCACCTGATATGCGCTCCACACAATTGAATTAGAGACGCCGTTGATTTTCTATGGGAATTGCAGAAATGACTTCTAAGCCTCAAAATAATGACTTTTTTTCCTAAGGTGGTAGGAATGAAACTCAGTGCGGGCTGGATGGGGTCCCCCCTGGGCACCGCAGACCTAAGCTTGTTTAACTCCTACCTCTTAAAGGGACCGAGAAAAAATGACCTTTTCTGCACTCCAATGTAAGTCAATGGGGCGATTTTTTGGCTATGTGCTAGAAATGAAATTCAGTGCGGATTGGATGACAGGCACCCTAGGCACCCAGGATCGGCTTTAGTTTCACGTGTATCTCTTAAGCCGGCAGAGAAAATCCACCTGATATGCGCTCCACACAATTGAATAGAGACGCCATTGATTTTCTATGGGAATTGCAGAAATGACTTCTAAGCCTCAAAATAATGACTTTTTTTCCTAAGGTGGTAGGAATGAAACTCAGTGTGGGCTGGATGGGGTCCCCCCTGGGCACCGCAGACCTAAGCTTGTTTAACTCCTACCTCTTAAAGGGACCGAGAAAAAATGACCTTTTCTGCACTCCAATGTAAGTCAATGGGGCGATTTTTCGGCTATGTGCTAGAAATGAAATTCAGTGCGGATTGGATGACAGGCACCCTAGGCACCCAGGATCGGCTTTAGTTTCACGTGTATCTCTTAAGCCGGCAGAGAAAACCCACCTGATATGCGCTCCACACAATTGAATTAGAGACGCCGTTGATTTTCTATGGGAATTGCAGAAATGACTTCTAAGCCTCAAAATAATGACTTTTTTTCCTAAGGTGGTAGGAATGAAACTCAGTGCGGGCTGGATGGGGTCCCCCCTGGGCACCGCTGACCTAAGCTTGTTTAACTCCTACCTCTTAAAGGGACCGAGAAAAAATGACCTTTTCTGCACTCCAATGTAAGTCAATGGGGCGATTTTTTGGCTATGTGCTAGAAATGAAATTCAGTGCGGATTGGATGACAGGCACCCTAGGCACCCAGGATCGGCTTTAGTTTCATGTGTATCTCTTAAGCCGGCAGAGAAAACCCACCTGATATGCGCTCCACACAATTGAATAGAGACGCCGTTGATTTTCTATGGGAATTGCAGAAATGACTTCTAAGCCTCAAAATAATGACTTTTTTTCCTAAGGTGGTAGGAATGAAACTCAGTGCGGGCTGGATGGGGTCCCCCCTGGGCACCGCAGCTCTAAGCTTGTTTAACTCCTACCTCTTAAAGGGACCGAGAAAAAATGACCTTTTCTGCACTCCAATGTAAGTCAATGGGGCGATTTTTTGGCTATGTGCTAGAAATGAAATTCAGTGCGGATTGGATGACAGGCACCCTAGGCACCCAGGATCGGCTTTAGTTTCACGTGTATCTCTTAAGGCGGCAGAGAAAATCCACCTGATATGCGCTCCACACAATTGAATAGAGACGCCATTGATTTTCTATGGGAATTGCAGAAATGACTTCTAAGCCTCAAAATAATGACTTTTTTTCCTAAGGTGGTAGGAATGAAACTCAGTGTGGGCTGGATGGGGTCCCCCCTGGGCACCGCAGACCTAAGCTTGTTTAACTCCTACCTCTTAAAGGGACCGAGAAAAAATGACCTTTTCTGCACTCCAATGTAAGTCAATGGGGCGATTTTTTGGCTATGTGCTAGAAATGAAATTCAGTGCGGATTGGATGACAGGCACCCTAGGCACCCAGGATCGGCTTTAGTTTCACGTGTATCTCTTAAGCCGGCAGAGAAAACCCACCTGATATGCGCTCCACACAATTGAATTAGAGACGCCGTTGATTTTCTATGGGAATTGCAGAAATGACTTCTAAGCCTCAAAATAATGACTTTTTTTCCTAAGGTGGTAGGAATGAAACTCAGTGCGGGCTGGATGGGGTCCCCCTTGGGCACCGCAGACCTAAGCTTGTTTAACTCCTACCTCTTAAAGGGACCGAGAAAAAATGACATTTTCTGCACTCCAATGTAAGTCAATGGGGCGATTTTTTGGCTATGTGCTAGAAATGAAATTCAGTGCGGATTGGATGACAGGCACCCTAGGCACCCAGGATCGGCTTTAGTTTCACGTGTATCTCTTAAGCCGGCAGAGAAAATCCACCTGATATGCGCTCCACACAATTGAATAGAGACGCCATTGATTTTCTATGGGAATTGCAGAAATGACTTCTAAGCCTCAAAATAATGACTTTTTTTCCTAAGGTGGTAGGAATGAAACTCAGTGTGGGCTGGATGGGGTCCCCCCTGGGCACCGCAGACCTAAGCTTGTTTAACTCCTACCTCTTAAAGGGACCGAGAAAAAATGACCTTTTCTGCACTCCAATGTAAGTCAATGGGGCGATTTTTTGGCTATGTGCTAGAAATGAAATTCAGTGCGGATTGGATGACAGGCACCCTAGGCACCCAGGATCGGCTTTAGTTTCACGTGTATCTCTTAAGGCGGCAGAGAAAATCCACCTGATATGCGCTCCACACAATTGAATAGAGACGCCATTGATTTTCTATGGGAATTGCAGAAATGACTTCTAAGCCTCAAAATAATGACTTTTTTTCCTAAGGTGGTAGGAATGAAACTCAGTGTGGGCTGGATGGGGTCCCCCCTGGGCACCGCAGACCTAAGCTTGTTTAACTCCTACCTCTTAAAGGGACCGAGAAAAAATGACCTTTTCTGCACTCCAATGTAAGTCAATGGGGCGATTTTTTGGCTATGTGCTAGAAATGAAATTCAGTGCGGATTGGATGACAGGCACCCTAGGCACCCAGGATCGGCTTTAGTTTCACGTGTATCTCTTAAGCCGGCAGAGAAAATCCACCTGATATGCGCTCCACACAATTGAATAGAGACGCCATTGATTTTCTATGGGAATTGCAGAAATGTCTTCTAAGCCTCAAAATAATGACTTTTTTTTCCTAAGGTGGTAGGAATGAAACTCAGTGTGGGCTGGATGGGGTCCCCCCTGGGCACCGCAGACCTAAGCTTGTTTAACTCCTACCTCTTAAAGGGACCGAGAAAAAAATGACCTTTTCTGCACTCCAATGTAAGTCAATGGGGCGATTTTTTGGCTATGTGCTAGAAATGAAATTCAGTGCGGATTGGATGACAGGCACCCTAGGCACCCAGGATCGGCTTTAGTTTCACGTGTATCTCTTAAGCCGGCAGAGAAAACCCACCTGATATGCGCTCCACACAATTGAATTAGAGACGCCGTTGATTTTCTATGGGAATTGCAGAAATGACTTCTAAGCCTCAAAATAATGACTTTTTTTCCTAAGGTGGTAGGAATGAAACTCAGTGCGGGCTGGATGGGGTCCCCCCTGGGCACCGCAGACCTAAGCTTGTTTAACTCCTACCTCTTAAAGGGACCGAGAAAAAATGACCTTTTCTGCACTCCAATGTAAGTCAATGGGGCGATTTTTTCGGCTATGTGCTAGAAATGAAATTCAGTGCGGATTGGATGACAGGCACCCTAGGCACCCAGGATCGGCTTTAGTTTCACGTGTATCTCTTAAGCCGGCAGAGAAAATCCCACCTGATATGCGCTCCACACAATTGAATTAGAGACGCCAGTTGATTTTCTATGGGAATTGCAGAAATGACTTCTAAGCCTCAAAATAATGACTTTTTTTCCTAAGGTGGTAGGAATGAAACTCAGTGCGGGCTGGATGGGGTCCCCCCTGGGCACCGCAGACCTAAGCTTGTTTAACTCCTACCTCTTAAAGGGACCGAGAAAAAATGACCTTTTCTGCACTCCAATGTAAGTCAATGGGGCGATTTTTTGGCTATGTGCTAGAAATGAAATTCAGTGCGGATTGGATGACAGGCACCCTAGGCACCCAGGATCGGCATTAGTTTCACGTGTATCTCTTAAGCCGGCAGAGAAAACCCACCTGATATGCGCTCCACACAATTGAATAGAGACGCCGTTGATTTTCTATGGGAATTGCAGAAATGACTTCTAAGCCTCAAAATAATGACTTTTTTTCCTAAGGTGGTAGGAATGAAACTCAGTGCGGGCTGGATGGGGTCCCCCCTGGGCACCGCAGCTCTAAGCTTGTTTAACTCCTACCTCTTAAAGGGACCGAGAAAAAATGACCTTTTCTGCACTCCAATGTAAGTCAATGGGGCGATTTTTTGGCTATGTGCTAGAAATGAAATTCAGTGCGGATTGGATGACAGGCACCCTAGGCACCCAGGATCGGCTTTAGTTTCACGTGTATCTCTTAAGGCGGCAGAGAAAATCCACCTGATATGCGCTCCACACAATTGAATAGAGACGCCATTGATTTTCTATGGGAATTGCAGACATGACTTCTAAGCCTCAAAATAATGACTTTTTTTCCTAAGGTGGTAGGAATGAAACTCAGTGCGGGCTGGATGGGGTCCCCCCTGGGCACCGCAGACCTAAGCTTGTTTAACTCCTACCTCTTAAAGGGACCGAGAAAAAATGACCTTTTCTGCACTCCAATGTAAGTCAATGGGGCGATTTTTTGGCTATGTGCTAGAAATGAAATTCAGTGCGGATTGGATGACAGGCACCCTAGGCACCCAGGATCGGCTTTAGTTTCACGAGTATCTCTTAAGGCGGCAGAGAAAATCCACCTGATATGCGCTCCACACAATTGAATAGAGACGCCATTGATTTTCTATGGGAATTGCAGAAATGACTTCTAAGCCTCAAAAATAATGACTTTTTTTCCTAAGGTGGTAGGAATGAAACTCAGTGTGGGCTGGATGGGGTCCCCCTGGGCACCGCAGACCTAAGCTTGTTTAAACTCCTACCTCTTAAAAGGGACCGAGAAAAAATGACCTTTTCTGCACTCCAATGTAAGTCAATGGGGCGATTTTTTGGCTATGTGCTAGAAATGAAATTCAGTGCGGATTGGATGACAGGCACCCTAGGCACCCAGGATCGGCTTTAGTTTCACGTGTATCTCTTAAGCCGGCAGAGAAAACCCACCTGATATGCGCTCCACACAATTGAATTAGAGACGCCGTTGATTTTCTATGGGAATTGCAGAAATGACTTCTAAGCCTCAAAATAATGACTTTTTTTCCTAAGGTGGTAGGAATGAAACTCAGTGCGGGCTGGATGGGGTCCCCCTTGGGCACCGCAGACCTAAGCTTGTTTAACTCCTACCTCTTAAAGGGACCGAGAAAAAATGACATTTTCTGCACTCCAATGTAAGTCAATGGGGCGATTTTTGGCTATGTGCTAGAAATGAAATTCAGTGCGGATTGGATGACAGGCACCCTAGGCACCCAGGATCGGCTTTAGTTTCACGTGTATCTCTTAAGCCGGCAGAGAAAATCCACCTGATATGCGCTCCACACAATTGAATAGAGACGCCATTGATTTTCTATGGGAATTGCAGAAAATGACTTCTAAGCCTCAAAATAATGACTTTTTTTCCTAAGGTGGTAGGAATGAAACTCAGTGCGGGCTGGATGGGGTCCCCCCTGGGCACCGCAGACCTAAGCTTGTTTAACTCCTACCTCTTAAAGGGACCGAGAAAAAATGACCTTTTCTGCACTCCAATGTAAGTCAATGGGGCGATTTTTTGGCTATGTGCTAGAAATGAAATTCAGTGCGGATTGGATGACAGGCACCCTAGGCACCCAGGATCGGCTTTAGTTTCACGTGTATCTCTTAAGCCGGCAGAGAAAACCCACCTGATATGCGCTCCACACAATTGAATAGAGACGCCGTTGATTTTCTATGGGAATTGCAGAAATGACTTCTAAGCCTCAAAATAATGACTTTTTTTCCTAAGGTGGTAGGAATGAAACTCAGTGCGGGCTGGATGGGGTCCCCCCTGGGCACCGCAGACCTAAGCTTGTTTAACTCCTACCTCTTAAAGGGACCGAGAAAAAATGACCTTTTCTGCACTCCAATGTAAGTCAATGGGGCGATTTTTTGGCTATGTGCTAGAAATGAAATTCAGTGCGGATTGGATGACAGGCACCCTAGGCACCCAGGATCGGCTTTAGTTTCACGTGTATCTCTTAAGCCGGCAGAGAAAACCCACCTGATATGCGCTCCACACAATTGAATAGAGACGCCGTTGATTTTCTATGGGAATTGCAGAAATGACTTCTAAGCCTCAAAATAATGACTTTTTTTCCTAAGGTGGTAGGAATGAAACTCAGTGCGGGCTGGATGGGGTCCCCCCTGGGCACCGCAGACCTAAGCTTGTTTAACTCCTACCTCTTAAAGGGACCGAGAAAAAATGACCTTTTCTGCACTCCAATGTAAGTCAATGGGGCGATTTTTTGGCTATGTGCTAGAAATGAAATTCAGTGCGGATTGGATGACAGGCACCCTAGGCACCCAGGATCGGCTTTAGTTTCACGTGTATCTCTTAAGCCGGCAGAGAAAACCCACCTGATATGCGCTCCACACAATTGAATAGAGACGCCGTTGATTTTCTATGGGAATTGCAGAAATGACTTCTAAGCCTCAAAATAATGACTTTTTTTCCTAAGGTGGTAGGAATGAAACTCAGTGCGGGCTGGATGGGGTCCCCCCTGGGCACCGCAGACCTAAGCTTGTTTAACTCCTACCTCTTAAAGGGACCGAGAAAAAATGACCTTTTCTGCACTCCAATGTAAGTCAATGGGGCGATTTTTTGGCTATGTGCTAGAAATGAAATTCAGTGCGGATTGGATGACAGGCACCCTAGGCACCCAGGATCGGCTTTAGTTTCACGTGTATCTCTTAAGCCGGCAGAGAAAACCCACCTGATATGCGCTCCACACAATTGAATAGAGACGCCGTTGATTTTCTATGGGAATTGCAGAAATGACTTCTAAGCCTCAAAATAATGACTTTTTTTCCTAAGGTGGTAGGAATGAAACTCAGTGCGGGCTGGATGGGGTCCCCCCTGGGCACCGCAGACCTAAGCTTGTTTAACTCCTACCTCTTAAAGGGACCGAGAAAAAATGACCTTTTCTGCACTCCAATGTAAGTCAATGGGGCGATTTTTTGGCTATGTGCTAGAAATGAAATTCAGTGCGGATTGGATGACAGGCACCCTAGGCACCCAGGATCGGCTTTAGTTTCACGTGTATCTCTTAAGCCGGCAGAGAAAACCCACCTGATATGCGCTCCACACAATTGAATAGAGACGCCGTTGATTTTCTATGGGAATTGCAGAAATGACTTCTAAGCCTCAAAATAATGACTTTTTTTCCTAAGGTGGTAGGAATGAAACTCAGTGCGGGCTGGATGGGGTCCCCCCTGGGCACCGCAGACCTAAGCTTGTTTAACTCCTACCTCTTAAAGGGACCGAGAAAAAATGACCTTTTCTGCACTCCAATGTAAGTCAATGGGGCGATTTTTTGGCTATGTGCTAGAAATGAAATTCAGTGCGGATTGGATGACAGGCACCCTAGGCACCCAGGATCGGCTTTAGTTTCACGTGTATCTCTTAAGCCGGCAGAGAAAACCCACCTGATATGCGCTCCACACAATTGAATAGAGACGCCGTTGATTTTCTATGGGAATTGCAGAAATGACTTCTAAGCCTCAAAATAATGACTTTTTTTCCTAAGGTGGTAGGAATGAAACTCAGTGCGGGCTGGATGGGGTCCCCCCTGGGCACCGCAGACCTAAGCTTGTTTAACTCCTACCTCTTAAAGGGACCGAGAAAAAATGACCTTTTCTGCACTCCAATGTAAGTCAATGGGGCGATTTTTTGGCTATGTGCTAGAAATGAAATTCAGTGCGGATTGGATGACAGGCACCCTAGGCACCCAGGATCGGCTTTAGTTTCACGTGTATCTCTTAAGCCGGCAGAGAAAACCCACCTGATATGCGCTCCACACAATTGAATAGAGACGCCGTTGATTTTCTATGGGAATTGCAGAAATGACTTCTAAGCCTCAAAATAATGACTTTTTTTCCTAAGGTGGTAGGAATGAAACTCAGTGCGGGCTGGATGGGGTCCCCCCTGGGCACCGCAGACCTAAGCTTGTTTAACTCCTACCTCTTAAAGGGACCGAGAAAAAATGACCTTTTCTGCACTCCAATGTAAGTCAATGGGGCGATTTTTTGGCTATGTGCTAGAAATGAAATTCAGTGCGGATTGGATGACAGGCACCCTAGGCACCCAGGATCGGCTTTAGTTTCACGTGTATCTCTTAAGCCGGCAGAGAAAACCCACCTGATATGCGCTCCACACAATTGAATAGAGACGCCGTTGATTTTCTATGGGAATTGCAGAAATGACTTCTAAGCCTCAAAATAATGACTTTTTTTCCTAAGGTGGTAGGAATGAAACTCAGTGCGGGCTGGATGGGGTCCCCCCTGGGCACCGCAGACCTAAGCTTGTTTAACTCCTACCTCTTAAAGGGACCGAGAAAAAATGACCTTTTCTGCACTCCAATGTAAGTCAATGGGGCGATTTTTTGGCTATGTGCTAGAAATGAAATTCAGTGCGGATTGGATGACAGGCACCCTAGGCACCCAGGATCGGCTTTAGTTTCACGTGTATCTCTTAAGCCGGCAGAGAAAACCCACCTGATATGCGCTCCACACAATTGAATAGAGACGCCGTTGATTTTCTATGGGAATTGCAGAAATGACTTCTAAGCCTCAAAATAATGACTTTTTTTCCTAAGGTGGTAGGAATGAAACTCAGTGCGGGCTGGATGGGGTCCCCCCTGGGCACCGCAGACCTAAGCTTGTTTAACTCCTACCTCTTAAAGGGACCGAGAAAAAATGACCTTTTCTGCACTCCAATGTAAGTCAATGGGGCGATTTTTTGGCTATGTGCTAGAAATGAAATTCAGTGCGGATTGGATGACAGGCACCCTAGGCACCCAGGATCGGCTTTAGTTTCACGTGTATCTCTTAAGCCGGCAGAGAAAACCCACCTGATATGCGCTCCACACAATTGAATAGAGACGCCGTTGATTTTCTATGGGAATTGCAGAAATGACTTCTAAGCCTCAAAATAATGACTTTTTTTCCTAAGGTGGTAGGAATGAAACTCAGTGCGGGCTGGATGGGGTCCCCCCTGGGCACCGCAGACCTAAGCTTGTTTAACTCCTACCTCTTAAAGGGACCGAGAAAAAATGACCTTTTCTGCACTCCAATGTAAGTCAATGGGGCGATTTTTTGGCTATGTGCTAGAAATGAAATTCAGTGCGGATTGGATGACAGGCACCCTAGGCACCCAGGATCGGCTTTAGTTTCACGTGTATCTCTTAAGCCGGCAGAGAAAACCCACCTGATATGCGCTCCACACAATTGAATAGAGACGCCGTTGATTTTCTATGGGAATTGCAGAAATGACTTCTAAGCCTCAAAATAATGACTTTTTTTCCTAAGGTGGTAGGAATGAAACTCAGTGCGGGCTGGATGGGGTCCCCCCTGGGCACCGCAGACCTAAGCTTGTTTAACTCCTACCTCTTAAAGGGACCGAGAAAAAATGACCTTTTCTGCACTCCAATGTAAGTCAATGGGGCGATTTTTTGGCTATGTGCTAGAAATGAAATTCAGTGCGGATTGGATGACAGGCACCCTAGGCACCCAGGATCGGCTTTAGTTTCACGTGTATCTCTTAAGCCGGCAGAGAAAACCCACCTGATATGCGCTCCACACAATTGAATAGAGACGCCGTTGATTTTCTATGGGAATTGCAGAAATGACTTCTAAGCCTCAAAATAATGACTTTTTTTCCTAAGGTGGTAGGAATGAAACTCAGTGCGGGCTGGATGGGGTCCCCCCTGGGCACCGCAGACCTAAGCTTGTTTAACTCCTACCTCTTAAAGGGACCGAGAAAAAATGACCTTTTCTGCACTCCAATGTAAGTCAATGGGGCGATTTTTTGGCTATGTGCTAGAAATGAAATTCAGTGCGGATTGGATGACAGGCACCCTAGGCACCCAGGATCGGCTTTAGTTTCACGTGTATCTCTTAAGCCGGCAGAGAAAACCCACCTGATATGCGCTCCACACTATTGAATAGAGACGCCGTTGATTTTCTATGGGAATTGCAGAAATGACTTCTAAGCCTCAAAATAATGACTTTTTTTCCTAAGGTGGTAGGAATGAAACTCAGTGCGGGCTGGATGGGGTCCCCCCTGGGCACCGCAGACCTAAGCTTGTTTAACTCCTACCTCTTAAAGGGACCGAGAAAAAATGACCTTTTCTGCACTCCAATGTAAGTCAATGGGGCGATTTTTTGGCTATGTGCTAGAAATGAAATTCAGTGCGGATTGGATGACAGGCACCCTAGGCACCCAGGATCGGCTTTAGTTTCACGTGTATCTCTTAAGCCGGCAGAGAAAACCCACCTGATATGCGCTCCACACAATTGAATAGAGACGCCATTGATTTTCTATGGGAATTGCAGAAATGACTTCTAAGCCTCAAAATAATGACTTTTTTTCCTAAGGTGGTAGGAATGAAACTCAGTGCGGGCTGGATGGGGTCCCCCCTGGGCACCGCAGACCTAAGCTTGTTTAACTCCTACCTCTTAAAGGGACCGAGAAAAAATGACCTTTTCTGCACTCCAATGTAAGTCAATGGGGCGATTTTTTGGCTATGTTCTAGAAATGAAATTCAGTGCGGATTGGATGACAGGCACCCTAGGCACCCAGGATCGGCTTTAGTTTCACGTGTATCTCTTAAGCCGGCAGAGAAAACCCACCTGATATGCGCTCCACACAATTGAATAGAGACGCCGTTGATTTTCTATGGGAATTGCAGAAATGACTTCTAAGCCTCAAAATAATGACTTTTTTTCCTAAGGTGGTAGGAATGAAACTCAGTGCGGGCTGGATGGGGTCCCCCCTGGGCACCGCAGACCTAAGCTTGTTTAACTCCTACCTCTTAAAGGGACCGAGAAAAAATGACCTTTTCTGCACTCCAATGTAAGTCAATGGGGCGATTTTTTGGCTATGTGCTAGAAATGAAATTCAGTGCGGATTGGATGACAGGCACCCTAGGCACCCAGGATCGGCTTTAGTTTCACGTGTATCTCTTAAGCCGGCAGAGAAAACCCACCTGATATGCGCTCCACACAATTGAATAGAGACGCCGTTGATTTTCTATGGGAATTGCAGAAATGACTTCTAAGCCTCAAAATAATGACTTTTTTTCCTAAGGTGGTAGGAATGAAACTCAGTGCGGGCTGGATGGGGTCCCCCCTGGGCACCGCAGACCTAAGCTTGTTTAACTCCTACCTCTTAAAGGGACCGAGAAAAAATGACCTTTTCTGCACTCCAATGTAAGTCAATGGGGCGATTTTTTGGCTATGTGCTAGAAATGAAATTCAGTGCGGATTGGATGACAGGCACCCTAGGCACCCAGGATCGGCTTTAGTTTCACGTGTATCTCTTAAGCCGGCAGAGAAAACCCACCTGATATGCGCTCCACACAATTGAATAGAGACGCCGTTGATTTTCTATGGGAATTGCAGAAATGACTTCTAAGCCTCAAAATAATGACTTTTTTTCCTAAGGTGGTAGGAATGAAACTCAGTGCGGGCTGGATGGGGTCCCCCCTGGGCACCGCAGACCTAAGCTTGTTTAACTCCTACCTCTTAAAGGGACCGAGAAAAAATGACCTTTTCTGCACTCCAATGTAAGTCAATGGGGCGATTTTTTGGCTATGTGCTAGAAATGAAATTCAGTGCGGATTGGATGACAGGCACCCTAGGCACCCAGGATCGGCTTTAGTTTCACGTGTATCTCTTAAGCCGGCAGAGAAAACCCACCTGATATGCGCTCCACACAATTGAATAGAGACGCCGTTGATTTTCTATGGGAATTGCAGAAATGACTTCTAAGCCTCAAAATAATGACTTTTTTTCCTAAGGTGGTAGGAATGAAACTCAGTGCGGGCTGGATGGGGTCCCCCCTGGGCACCGCAGACCTAAGCTTGTTTAACTCCTACCTCTTAAAGGGACCGAGAAAAAATGACCTTTTCTGCACTCCAATGTAAGTCAATGGGGCGATTTTTTGGCTATGTGCTAGAAATGAAATTCAGTGCGGATTGGATGACAGGCACCCTAGGCACCCAGGATCGGCTTTAGTTTCACGTGTATCTCTTAAGCCGGCAGAGAAAACCCACCTGATATGCGCTCCACACAATTGAATAGAGACGCCGTTGATTTTCTATGGGAATTGCAGAAATGACTTCTAAGCCTCAAAATAATGACTTTTTTTCCTAAGGTGGTAGGAATGAAACTCAGTGCGGGCTGGATGGGGTCCCCCCTGGGCACCGCAGACCTAAGCTTGTTTAACTCCTACCTCTTAAAGGGACCGAGAAAAAATGACCTTTTCTGCACTCCAATGTAAGTCAATGGGGCGATTTTTTGGCTATGTGCTAGAAATGAAATTCAGTGCGGATTGGATGACAGGCACCCTAGGCACCCAGGATCGGCTTTAGTTTCACGTGTATCTCTTAAGCCGGCAGAGAAAACCCACCTGATATGCGCTCCACACAATTGAATAGAGACGCCGTTGATTTTCTATGGGAATTGCAGAAATGACTTCTAAGCCTCAAAATAATGACTTTTTTTCCTAAGGTGGTAGGAATGAAACTCAGTGCGGGCTGGATGGGGTCCCCCCTGGGCACCGCAGACCTAAGCTTGTTTAACTCCTACCTCTTAAAGGGACCGAGAAAAAATGACCTTTTCTGCACTCCAATGTAAGTCAATGGGGCGATTTTTTGGCTATGTGCTAGAAATGAAATTCAGTGCGGATTGGATGACAGGCACCCTAGGCACCCAGGATCGGCTTTAGTTTCACGTGTATCTCTTAAGCCGGCAGAGAAAACCCACCTGATATGCGCTCCACACAATTGAATTAGAGACGCCGTTGATTTTCTATGGGAATTGCAGAAATGACTTCTAAGCCTCAAAATAATGACTTTTTTTCCTAAGGTGGTAGGAATGAAACTCAGTGCGGGCTGGATGGGGTCCCCCCTGGGCACCGCAGACCTAAGCTTGTTTAACTCCTACCTCTTAAAGGGACCGAGAAAAAATGACCTTTTCTGCACTCCAATGTAAGTCAATGGGGCGATTTTTTGGCTATGTGCTAGAAATGAAATTCAGTGCGGATTGGATGACAGGCACCCTAGGCACCCAGGATCGGCTTTAGTTTCACGTGTATCTCTTAAGCCGGCAGAGAAAATCCACCTGATATGCGCTCCACACAATTGAATAGAGACGCCATTGATTTTCTATGGGAATTGCAGAAATGACTTCTAAGCCTCAAAATAATGACTTTTTTTCCTAAGGTGGTAGGAATGAAACTCAGTGCGGGCTGGATGGGGTCCCCCCTGGGCACCGCAGACCTAAGCTTGTTTAACTCCTACCTCTTAAAGGGACCGAGAAAAAATGACCTTTTCTGCACTCCAATGTAAGTCAATGGGGCGATTTTTTGGCTATATGCTAGAAATGAAATTCAGTGCGGATTGGATGACAGGCACCCTAGGCACCCAGGATCGGCTTTAGTTTCACGTGTATCTCTTAAGCCGGCAGAGAAAACCCACCTGATATGCGCTCCACACAATTGAATAGAGACGCCGTTGATTTTCTATGGGAATTGCAGAAATGACTTCTAAGCCTCAAAATAATGACTTTTTTTCCTAAGGTGGTAGGAATGAAACTCAGTGCGGGCTGGATGGGGTCCCCCCTGGGCACCGCAGACCTAAGCTTGTTTAACTCCTACCTCTTAAAGGGACCGAGAAAAAATGACCTTTTCTGCACTCCAATGTAAGTCAATGGGGCGATTTTTTGGCTATGTGCTAGAAATGAAATTCAGTGCGGATTGGATGACAGGCACACTAGGCACCCAGGATCGGCTTTAGTTTCACGTGTATCTCTTAAGCCGGCAGAGAAAACCCACCTGATATGCGCTCCACACAATTGAATAGAGACGCCGTTGATTTTCTATGGGAATTGCAGAAATGACTTCTAAGCCTCAAAATAATGACTTTTTTTCCTAAGGTGGTAGGAATGAAACTCAGTGCGGGCTGGATGGGGTCCCCCCTGGGCACCGCAGACCTAAGCTTGTTTAACTCCTACCTCTTAAAGGGACCGAGAAAAAATGACCTTTTCTGCACTCCAATGTAAGTCAATGGGGCGATTTTTTGGCTATGTGCTAGAAATGAAATTCAGTGCGGATTGGATGACAGGCACCCTAGGCACCCAGGATCGGCTTTAGTTTCACGTGTATCTCTTAAGCCGGCAGAGAAAATCCACCTGATATGCGCTCCACACAATTGAATAGAGACGCCATTGATTTTCTATGGGAATTGCAGAAATGACTTCTAAGCCTCAAAATAATGACTTTTTTTCCTAAGGTGGTAGGAATGAAACTCAGTGTGGGCTGGATGGGGTCCCCCCTGGGCACCGCAGACCTAAGCTTGTTTAACTCCTACCTCTTAAAGGGACCGAGAAAAAATGACCTTTTCTGCACTCCAATGTAAGTCAATGGGGCGATTTTTTGGCTATGTGCTAGAAATGAAATTCAGTGCGGATTGGATGACAGGCACCCTAGGCACCCAGGATCGGCTTTAGTTTCACGTGTATCTCTTAAGCCGGCAGAGAAAACCCACCTGATATGCGCTCCACACAATTGAATAGAGACGCCGTTGATTTTCTATGGGAATTGCAGAAATGACTTCTAAGCCTCAAAATAATGACTTTTTTTCCTAAGGTGGTAGGAATGAAACTCAGTGCGGGCTGGATGGGGTCCCCCCTGGGCACCGCAGACCTAAGCTTGTTTAACTCCTACCTCTTAAAGGGACCGAGAAAAAATGACCTTTTCTGCACTCCAATGTAAGTCAATGGGGCGATTTTTTGGCTATGTGCTAGAAATGAAATTCAGTGCGGATTGGATGACAGGCACCCTAGGCACCCAGGATCGGCTTTAGTTTCACGTGTATCTCTTAAGCCGGCAGAGAAAATCCACCTGATATGCGCTCCACACAATTGAATAGAGACGCCATTGATTTTCTATGGGAATTGCAGAAATGACTTCTAAGCCTCAAAATAATGACTTTTTTTCCTAAGGTGGTAGGAATGAAACTCAGTGTGGGCTGGATGGGGTCCCCCCTGGGCACCGCAGACCTAAGCTTGTTTAACTCCTACCTCTTAAAGGGACCGAGAAAAAATGACCTTTTCTGCACTCCAATGTAAGTCAATGGGGCGATTTTTTGGCTATGTGCTAGAAATGAAATTCAGTGCGGATTGGATGACAGGCACCCTAGGCACCCAGGATCGGCTTTAGTTTCACGTGTATCTCTTAAGCCGGCAGAGAAAATCCCACCTGATATGCGCTCCACACAATTGAATAGAGACGCCAGTTGATTTTCTATGGGAATTGCAGAAATGACTTCTAAGCCTCAAAATAATGACTTTTTTTCCTAAGGTGGTAGGAATGAAACTCAGTGCGGGCTGGATGGGGTCCCCCCTGGGCACCGCAGACCTAAGCTTGTTTAACTCCTACCTCTTAAAGGGACCGAGAAAAAATGACCTTTTCTGCACTCCAATGTAAGTCAATGGGGCGATTTTTTGGCTATGTGCTAGAAATGAAATTCAGTGCGGATTGGATGACAGGCACCCTAGGCACCCAGGATCGGCTTTAGTTTCACGTGTATCTCTTAAGCCGGCAGAGAAAATCCACCTGATATGCGCTCCACACAATTGAATAGAGACGCCATTGATTTTCTATGGGAATTGCAGAAATGACTTCTAAGCCTCAAAATAATGACTTTTTTTTCCTAAGGTGGTAGGAATGAAACTCAGTGTGGGCTGGATGGGGTCCCCCCTGGGCACCGCAGACCTAAGCTTGTTTAACTCCTACCTCTTAAAGGGACCGAGAAAAAAATGACCTTTTCTGCACTCCAATGTAAGTCAATGGGGCGATTTTTTGGCTATGTGCTAGAAATGAAATTCAGTGCGGATTGGATGACAGGCACCCTAGGCACCCAGGATCGGCTTTAGTTTCACGTGTATCTCTTAAGCCGGCAGAGAAAACCCACCTGATATGCGCTCCACACAATTGAATTAGAGACGCCGTTGATTTTCTATGGGAATTGCAGAAATGACTTCTAAGCCTCAAAATAATGACTTTTTTTCCTAAGGTGGTAGGAATGAAACTCAGTGCGGGCTGGATGGGGTCCCCCCTGGGCACCGCAGACCTAAGCTTGTTTAACTCCTACCTCTTAAAGGGACCGAGAAAAAATGACCTTTTCTGCACTCCAATGTAAGTCAATGGGGCGATTTTTTGGCTATGTGCTAGAAATGAAATTCAGTGCGGATTGGATGACAGGCACCCTAGGCACCCAGGATCGGCTTTAGTTTCACGTGTATCTCTTAAGCCGGCAGAGAAAATCCACCTGATATGCGCTCCACACAATTGAATAGAGACGCCATTGATTTTCTATGGGAATTGCAGAAATGACTTCTAAGCCTCAAAATAATGACTTTTTTTCCTAAGGTGGTAGGAATGAAACTCAGTGCGGGCTGGATGGGGTCCCCCCTGGGCACCGCAGACCTAAGCTTGTTTAACTCCTACCTCTTAAAGGGACCGAGAAAAAATGACCTTTTCTGCACTCCAATGTAAGTCAATGGGGCGATTTTTTGGCTATGTGCTAGAAATGAAATTCAGTGCGGATTGGATGACAGGCACCCTAGGCACCCAGGATCGGCTTTAGTTTCACGTGTATCTCTTAAGCCGGCAGAGAAAACCCACCTGATATGCGCTCCACACAATTGAATTAGAGACGCCGTTGATTTTCTATGGGAATTGCAGAAATGACTTCTAAGCCTCAAAATAATGACTTTTTTTCCTAAGGTGGTAGGAATGAAACTCAGTGCGGGCTGGATGGGGTCCCCCCTGGGCACCGCAGACCTAAGCTTGTTTAACTCCTACCTCTTAAAGGGACCGAGAAAAAATGACCTTTTCTGCACTCCAATGTAAGTCAATGGGGCGATTTTTTGGCTATGTGCTAGAAATGAAATTCAGTGCGGATTGGATGACAGGCACCCTAGGCACCCAGGATCGGCTTTAGTTTCACGTGTATCTCTTAAGCCGGCAGAGAAAACCCACCTGATATGCGCTCCACACAATTGAATAGAGACGCCATTGATTTTCTATGGGAATTGCAGAAATGACTTCTAAGCCTCAAAATAATGACTTTTTTTCCTAAGGTGGTAGGAATGAAACTCAGTGCGGGCTGGATGGGGTCCCCCCTGGGCACCGCAGACCTAAGCTTGTTTAACTCCTACCTCTTAAAGGGACCGAGAAAAAATGACCTTTTCTGCACTCCAATGTAAGTCAATGGGGCGATTTTTTGGCTATGTGCTAGAAATGAAATTCAGTGCGGATTGGATGACAGGCACCCTAGGCACCCAGGATCGGCTTTAGTTTCACGTGTATCTCTTAAGCCGGCAGAGAAAACCCACCTGATATGCGCTCCACACAATTGAATTAGAGACGCCGTTGATTTTCTATGGGAATTGCAGAAATGACTTCTAAGCCTCAAAATAATGACTTTTTTTCCTAAGGTGGTAGGAATGAAACTCAGTGCGGGCTGGATGGGGTCCCCCCTGGGCACCGCAGACCTAAGCTTGTTTAACTCCTACCTCTTAAAGGGACCGAGAAAAAATGACCTTTTCTGCACTCCAATGTAAGTCAATGGGGCGATTTTTTGGCTATGTGCTAGAAATGAAATTCAGTGCGGATTGGATGACAGGCACCCTAGGCACCCAGGATCGGCTTTAGTTTCACGTGTATCTCTTAAGCCGGCAGAGAAAACCCACCTGATATGCGCTCCACACAATTGAATTAGAGACGCCGTTGATTTTCTAACAAATTTAAATTTTTATTAAAGAAATATATGTGATTAACAAAAGTTCAAAATAAAGCATTATGATAAGCTATATTAAGAAATTATATGTAATTGGGAAAACAGAGTAAAGAAAAAAGAAACAAGGGCTATAAAGGAAAAGATGCATATGTCAGTAGATTAATATCTCAATCAAGGGAAGGCTCATATCACATCACATATCCAGGAATAATTCCCGGAAATATCCTTTGGATACACTATAACTATCCCCTCAATTGAACCTACATCAAACACATATAGCAAATATCTTCTAATAAGAAAGGGTGAAATATAAACCAAAAAAAAAAAAAAAAAAGGGATAGGGATAGGGGATAAGTACTGCGGTTGTGTTCCTACAAGACTAGAGATCCAATATAATCACTTCTATATCATAGACAACATATTGTAATAGATAGTAAATAGGACATACCTCTATAGACTGTCGTTGGCAACACAAAGACGTAAGTTGAATCAATGACATGACGACCAATGTCTTCCAAAACGTACGACATCCACTGATATTAACGTTCCTCTATATGATGTGTGTAGGAGAGTACTATTTAGAAATCTAACTCATTAGGTGTTTGAATTGGTCTGACTCTTTAAATTTGTCCCACGCATTCCATCTAACCTGGAATTTCTTCCCAGTATCCAAATCCTCTGACACTAATTCTTCCAACCTATGTATCATGTTCACTTCGTCAACCCATTCTGAAATATGAGGTGCTGAAGTGGATCTCCATTTCCTTGCGATTATCGCTCTGGCAGCCGTCAAGAGAAAGCCCACCAATGAATTCTTTACCTTACATATTTGTCCTGGGATCATTGATAACAGAACTTGTTTGGGCTGATTGTCAATGTGGATATCTGCGATGTTGTTTATGACCCCAATCACATCTGACCAAAACTTTTTCACTACAGGGCAATCCCACCATATGTGTAGCATAGTACCTCTGCATCCACCACATCTCCAACAGAGATCACTTCGATTCGGATACATTAAGGCTAATTTAGATGGTACCAGATACCATCTAGCCAAAATTTTGAAGTTCCTCTCTTGTATTCTGCAAGAGATGGAAGTCTTGTGTGTCATATTCAAGGCCATAGAAACTTCTTCGGATGTGAAAGACATCTCCAATTCCCTTTCCCAACCCGAAAAGTATTCCGGGCGACACTCCTCGCCACTGGATACCAATAATTTATAAATCAATGACACTGCTTTGGATGTGATGGATGCTGAGACACAAAGCTCCTCAAACGGCAACAGACTCCTCATCAGTCTAAGGGTATTTTTCTGTCTTTCAACAAATGATTCCAATTGTAGGTATTGATATTGTACTAATTCTGAAGGGAGGGCCTCTCTTGTCTCTTTAAAAGGAAGATCATCAATCTGTTTAACTCCATTTTTAGAGAGTAGTGAGTGAAATGTAACATTTTCTTCAGTAGGTATGCCTAAGAAGGAGCTTTTGTGCAAGGCCGGGAGGAATCTCAAATTTCTGCCTAACGGTATAAGGGGGCCATCTGGATTAAATTGTTCTGACATCATGTATTTGGGGGAATTAACTAATGATGCAATGGAAGCACTAATTGGTGATAAATATATAAATTTTATATCTTTCAGAATATCTTTGGGGGTCCATAGAATAGCCGCTGGATCAAAATTTGTAATAGAGGCTTCTAATTGAATCCATAATTTATCATGTCTATGTTTGAACGCATCAAGTACCCTATTTAGGATGGCTGCTTGGTAATACGCCTTACAACTAGGTAGGGCTAGGCCTCCTTCCAATTTGGATCTGATGAGTGTCTTTGTGGCTATGCGAGCTGGTTTTTGAGCCCACACAAATTTAGTAAAGGTCGAGTTCATCCTGGACAGGTAAGGCTGTTTTAGTGTTGCAGGTACTGCTTGAAATAAGTACAGTAAACGTGGTAAAACGTTCATTTTAAGAATATTGACCCTACCTATCCAGGAAAACTCCTTCCCCTCCCATCTTGCCAAATCACTCTTTATCTTTTTCATTAAGGGGTCAAAATTTTCTTTTATTATAATTTCTGGGGATGTAGCTATTTGTGTCCCTAAATAGCTAAGTGCTTTCATTTTCCAATTAAACGGGAAGTTTTCCATTAAATTTTTCCTCTCCCCCTCTGATAACGCGATAGTAAGCGCTTCACACTTATTCAAATTGAGTTTATAATTACTATGGAGCGAGAACTCCTCAATAGCAGCTAATAGGGAGGGTAGAGATGTATGTGGTTGAGTGATAAATAAAAGTAGATCATCAGCGTAGGCCGAGCAGAGGTGATGTCTTTTCCCTAGCCTGATGCCTTTAATATCCGGATTGTTCCTGATCGAATTTAATAGATGTTCCATGCATAATATATAGAGCATTGGTGAGAGTGGGCATCCCTGACGTGTTCCATTTCTAATGTTTACTGAACTAGACAAAGTACCATTAACTTTAATTTTAGCCGTGGGATTATTATAAAGTGCCATAATTTTTGTGGTTAAATTTGGGCCCAGTCCAATTTGTTTTAACGTGAGCTCCAGGAACCTCCAGTCGACCCGGTCAAAGGCCTTTTCAGCATCAAGAGCAAGAAGGACTGTGCCTAATTTGGCACTGTGTGAGTAACTAGCAAGAGCAAAGGCCCTAAGCGTATTGTCTCTCGCTTCTCTATTTGGTATAAATCCGACCTGGTCCGGATCGACTAGAGGCCCCAAGAGCCCAGTGAGTCTATTAGCTATGGTTTTTGAATAAATCTTTGTATCCACATTCAATAAAGAAATTGGCCTGTAATTGTTACATGAGTTAGCGTCCTTGCCTTCTTTCGGGATTACTGTGATAAATGCTTCTAGGGATGATGGCAGGAATTTTCGTGATTCTGAGATAGAGTTGAACACTTTTAAAAGGTGTGGGGATATGATATCTGAAAATAATTTATAAAATTTTGCCGTAAATCCATCTGGGCCCGGAGATTTGCCATTGGATAGATTTCTGATAACCTCTTTAATCTCTTCCAATGTAAAATCTTTGTCCAGTTCATTACTCTCCTCTATAGAAATCTCAGGAAGTTTGGTTTTATTAATGTACTCTGTCATGGTGTCAGGTGTCCCTGCCAACTCTGATGATCTATTGTCCTTTGGAAGATGATATAACTTATCATAGTAGTTTTTAAATGTATCAGAAATTTCTTCAGTTTTGTACGTGATCACTCCCTTTGTATTCCTAATTGAGGATATAGTGTTCGATGTTCGTTTATTCTTAAGGGCGTTAGCTAAAAATCTACTGGGCCTATTACTCCAGATATAGAAACTCTTCCCACATATTTGTACCGTTCTTTTATACTGTCCATGAATTAAATCCTTTATTTTACATCTAGTTTCGTTTAAATCTAATAACGTCGCGGGTGACAAAGATCTTTTATGGGCCGATTCTAATTTATTTAATCTGGATAGAAGACCACTCAATTCTTTCGCTTTATCCCTCTTGAGTCTTGCCCCATGTGACATCAAGATGCCTCTTGTGGAGGCCTTAAATGCCTCCCATTTAAAGACGTCTGCAGTATGGTCTTTTTTGTGCGCTTGTTCGAAAATATCAAACATGTTTCTCAGATCAGCTACACAAGCAGCGTCATTTAATAGGGACTCATTCAGTCTCCATATCACGGCAGGTTTTTTTTTGGGAAGAAAGGTCAAAGTCGTGTAGACTGGCGCATGATCAGATAAGACTATATTACCTATGGTGGAGTCTTTAAGGGAACCCAAAATAGCATGTGAGGTGAAAATATAATCCAATCTAGAATAGGAATTGGTTGGTGCTGAGTAAAACGTGTAGTCCCTAGACGTCGGATTCGAGATTCTCCAGGAGTCATGCAATTTAAGATCTCGCAGAGATTTTTGAATTCTTTTTATTTCTTTAAGGGCGGTTTTCGTTTTACCCGAAGATGTATCTACCCATGGATTTATCGGAATATTAAAATCCCCCCCCAGTATTATCTGACCTTTTGCGAATGTTTGCAGCGTACTGAGTGTTTCTGTAATAAAGTTGGCTTGGTTTTGGTTCGGGGCATATATATTTGCCAGAGTCAGTGTCTCTTCCGCAATTAAACAATTGACAAAGACATACCTGGCTTCACTATCTATTTTTGCATCCAAGAATTTGTAAGGGAGAGTTTTATGGATGCCTATAGAGACACCCTTGGTCTTTTTATCGGAAGAGGTTGCATGATGCCATGTTGTAAAATATCTGTTTTTTCCTAAATCAGGAGTTTTGTCTACTTTAAAGTGGGTTTCCTGAAGCATAACTATATGTGCCTTCCTCTTGTGTAGTGAATATAAGACATTAGAACGTTTTTCGGGGGTGTTAAACCCGTTGACGTTTAATGTGGTTATTGTAATGTCTGTCATCGTGGTCGTGGGTGTTTAGGACTTACAGTTTAGGCGGACGTCAGTTTCAGTAGTGTGGTCTTGACTTCAGACCTTCGGAGACGTGCTCTGTGTTGCCAAGGACTCTCTGTGATCACAACCGCAGGGGAATTGGGAAAGGAAAAGGAACTAAGTCAAAATGGAAAAAGAGAAACAGAAATTAAGCACTTCACAAAATATATAATCGTATTAATCTGATGAGTTAAACAAAAATTTAAACTAACAAAAAAAGCGTAAACTAAACGCGGGGTCCTATTTGTGACAACTTATCACTAAGTCTTGGTAAGCAAGACAAACTATTGGGTGGGTGGGTTGGCACGCTGCTGGGTCTATATGAGATCATATAAGTCCGTCTGGGCCTATATGACATCAGTTTGAAGATTGGAGAAATGCAATTATAACATCCAGAAAATACTTAGAAGGAGAAGGAAAAGTCTCCTATAAATTTACTATATTAAAGAGTATTTTCAGTAGATACTTGGCTAAATAAATCTATAACATAAAGAAATTTTGGGCCAGAAGATAATTAACTTTGTTATAAAATAAAATAGATGCCGAGAACAAGTTCAAACAGTAGGACCAATCTCGTTGTCCAACTAAGCGATCCTTGCTGTCGGCACCTATCTATGACTCTTTATAGGGCCTTTAGTATTAAAATATGGTCCATGAAGAGCTACATAATAATCTAACAACAGTTCTGCTACTAAGGGAGAAAAAGCAAGCATAATGAGAACAACAATCTAAAAATAACTTATTGAACAGACAGGATCTCGACACCGTCTTCAGCCTGGCCCGGGTTGTTGGCTCCTGGGTGCCTTCCTATCCCTCTCTCTTTGTGGTTTAGGAGTCAGGTCCGGTCTCCTGTTGTCATCTTTGTCCGCTGGTCCTGGAGTCGAGATGTAGGTGGGTGGAGGAAGAATCAAGGTCTCGTGTAGATCGCACCACTCATGCAGATATAAATTTTTTAGATTTAAAGCTTGCAGGAACTCTGGTAAATCTTTGGGTTCTCTCAAAGTGAGGGTATTTCCCCGGAATCTTACCGACAGAGAGAAAGGGAATCCCCATTTGTACTGAATATTACTTTCTTGTAATTTTTGCGTTAGGGGTCTGAGAGTTGCTCTTTGCCGTAAGGTAAGCAGTGATAAATCCGTGAAAAGCTGAATCTTTGCCCCATTAAAGTCGATGTTATGGATTTCTCTCGCCTTCCTCATAATATCTTCTTTCTGAGCGTAGAAATGCACCCTGCATATGATATCTCTTGGTCTTCTAGTGTCTTTCCCCCTGGGCTTTAGAGCTCTATGCACCCTATCCAGCTCCAAGTGGGTGTCTAGCGGTCTTCCCAAAATCTTATTAAACAGGGAAGATACTGCTCCGTGCAAATCAGCTGTCTTAATTTCTTCTGGTAGCCCTCTGATCCTTATATTATTACGACGACTCCTGTTTTCCACGTCGTCCAATCTGAGGGTCACCATTTTTTGAGATATTTTAAGAGATTCCGTGATATATGTCAGCTCTCTTAATTTTTCATCTTGTGCTTTTTGGGTTTTATCAAGACCTACAGATTTCTTTTCCAGTTTTGTAACTTTATCCTGGACTACAACAAGGTCCTTCTGCCAAGCTGCTTTCAGCTCTTTACCCAAATTAACCAAATCTTGTTTGGAGGGAATCAAAGACAGTAACGCCTGTAATTCAGGATGCCCCTTTAATATTCTCATTGCATTTTCAGGATTTGTCGCTTGCGTTGAGATATTTGGCGAGGGGTTATGAATTATTGACTCAGCTGACGAGGCTGACGATTCGTCTGATGACATATCATGAGCAAAAAAGGATTTATTCAGCTCCCGTTTATTTGGTGTTTTCAGGAGTTTCTTTTTAGATGGGGGGAGGGTGTCATCATCTGAATCCATTGGAGTCGAATACTCATCAGATGAATCAAATTCCTCAGACCCTCTTTTCTGATGATTATGTTTTTGTAACGGGGTAATTTGCTCGGCCCTCCTACTATTTTCAGGGAATTGGGAGGCGTCCATATCATAATGTGAATTATCCTGATTATCCCCGTGTCTTGAGATTGGGAGAACAGCTAAATCAGCATTGGCCTTATTGCCTGCCATGTGCTCCCTCCAATATGTACCTTCCAAAATGGCCGACTGTGCAGCTTGCACTGATGCAGTCTTTATGTGTGAATCTTTATTATGGCCTCTTATTGGTAAATTGGGGGGATTTGATTTAGTTTGGGGCTCCCACTGTATTGAGACACTATCTTTCCTTGGGATTGCCCCTGCTTCCCCTTTATCTGCCTGATAAATTCCTGATGTGGCTGCCCCTTTAATTGTATCTGTGGCCGCGGTGTGAGCATGCTGTGCGGCTGCTATCAGCTGCTCAGCGGCGCTCTCTCCTGCCTCCCGTGTCAGAGCTGGAGTCTGCCGGCGCACTACGAGGTCCCTACTCACTGTGGGTGCCTCGTGTTCCGCTGCCGGGGCCGCCGCTGAAGTCCGGTCTGCTTCTTCTCTCCGGGCTTCCTTCATCAAGATGGCCGCGGTCTCCACGCGGCCGGCACTGCCGCTGATACTCTCTGTCGGCTCTTTAATCAGCCGCTCCGTATCTCCCGGTGCCTGCATCATCTTGTAGCCGGCGGTCTCCCTGGTCTTGTCCTTCTTGCCGGTCTTCTTGGTCTCCGGCATATCGGCAGTATTACCGCTTGGAGCTGAGGCCATAGACAGAGCAGAATTCAAGCGCTGTACTCCATCAGCGCGCCAAGCCCCGCCCCGCCGCCGTTGATTTTCTATGGGAATTGCAGAAATGACTTCTAAGCCTCAAAATAATGACTTTTTTTCCTAAGGTGGTAGGAATGAAACTCAGTGCGGGCTGGATGGGGTCCCCCCTGGGCACCGCAGACCTAAGCTTGTTTAACTCCTACCTCTTAAAGGGACCGAGAAAAAATGACCTTTTCTGCACTCCAATGTAAGTCAATGGGGCGATTTTTTGGCTATGTGCTAGAAATGAAATGCAGTGCGGATTGGATGACAGGCACCCTAGGCACCCAGGATCGGCTTTAGTTTCACGTGTATCTCTTAAGCCGGCAGAGAAAACCCACCTGATATGCGCTCCACACAATTGAATAGAGACGCCATTGATTTTCTATGGGAATTGCAGAAATGACTTCTAAGCCTCAAAATAATGACTTTTTTTTCCTAAGGTGGTAGGAATGAAACTCAGTGCGGGCTGGATGGGGTCCCCCCTGGGCACCGCAGACCTAAGCTTGTTTAACTCCTACCTCTTAAAGGGACCGAGAAAAAATGACCTTTTCTGCACTCCAATGTAAGTCAATGGGGCGATTTTTTGGCTATGTGCTAGAAATGAAATTCAGTGCGGATTGGATGACAGGCACCCTAGGCACCCAGGATCGGCTTTAGTTTCACGTGTATCTCTTAAGCCGGCAGAGAAAACCCACCTGATATGCGCTCCACACAATTGAATAGAGACGCCATTGATTTTCTATGGGAATTGCAGAAATGACTTCTAAGCCTCAAAATAATGACTTTTTTTCCTAAGGTGGTAGGAATGAAACTCAGTGCGGGCTGGATGGGGTCCCCCCTGGGCACCGCAGACCTAAGCTTGTTTAACTCCTACCTCTTAAAGGGACCGAGAAAAAATGACCTTTTCTGCACTCCAATGTAAGTCAATGGGGCGATTTTTTGGCTATGTGCTAGAAATGAAATTCAGTGCGGATTGGATGACAGGCACCCTAGGCACCCAGGATCGGCTTTAGTTTCACGTGTATCTCTTAAGCCGGCAGAGAAAACCCACCTGATATGCGCTCCACACAATTGAATTAGAGACGCCGTTGATTTTCTATGGGAATTGCAGAAATGACTTCTAAGCCTCAAAATAATGACTTTTTTTCCTAAGGTGGTAGGAATGAAACTCAGTGCGGGCTGGATGGGGTCCCCCCTGGGCACCGCAGACCTAAGCTTGTTTAACTCCTACCTCTTAAAGGGACCGAGAAAAAATGACCTTTTCTGCACTCCAATGTAAGTCAATGGGGCGATTTTTTGGCTATGTGCTAGAAATGAAATTCAGTGCGGATTGGATGACAGGCACCCTAGGCACCCAGGATCGGCTTTAGTTTCACGTGTATCTCTTAAGCCGGCAGAGAAAACCCACCTGATATGCGCTCCACACAATTGAATAGAGACGCCGTTGATTTTCTATGGGAATTGCAGAAATGACTTCTAAGCCTCAAAATAATGACTTTTTTTCCTAAGGTGGTAGGAATGAAACTCAGTGCGGGCTGGATGGGGTCCCCCCTGGGCACCGCAGACCTAAGCTTGTTTAACTCCTACCTCTTAAAGGGACCGAGAAAAAATGACCTTTTCTGCACTCCAATGTAAGTCAATGGGGCGATTTTTTGGCTATGTGCTAGAAATGAAATTCAGTGCGGATTGGATGACAGGCACCCTAGGCACCCAGGATCGGCTTTAGTTTCACGTGTATCTCTTAAGCCGGCAGAGAAAACCCACCTGATATGCGCTCCACACAATTGAGTTAGAGACGCCATTGATTTTCTATGGGAATTGCAGAAATGACTTCTAAGCCTCAAAATAATGACTTTTTTTCCTAAGGTGGTAGGAATGAAACTCAGTGCGGGCTGGATGGGGTCCCCCCTGGGCACCGCAGACCTAAGCTTGTTTAACTCCTACCTCTTAAAGGGACCGAGAAAAAATGACCTTTTCTGCACTCCAATGTAAGTCAATGGGGCGATTTTTTGGCTATGTGCTAGAAATGAAATTCAGTGCGGATTGGATGACAGGCACCCTAGGCACCCAGGATCGGCTTTAGTTTCACGTGTATCTCTTAAGCCGGCAGAGAAAACCCACCTGATATGCGCTCCACACAATTGAATAGAGACGCCGTTGATTTTCTATGGGAATTGCAGAAATGACTTCTAAGCCTCAAAATAATGACTTTTTTTCCTAAGGTGGTAGGAATGAAACTCAGTGCGGGCTGGATGGGGTCCCCCCTGGGCACCGCAGACCTAAGCTTGTTTAACTCCTACCTCTTAAAGGGACCGAGAAAAAATGACCTTTTCTGCACTCCAATGTAAGTCAATGGGGCGATTTTTTGGCTATGTGCTAGAAATGAAATTCAGTGCGGATTGGATGACAGGCACCCTAGGCACCCAGGATCGGCTTTAGTTTCACGTGTATCTCTTAAGCCGGCAGAGAAAACCCACCTGATATGCGCTCCACACAATTGAATTAGAGACGCCGTTGATTTTCTATGGGAATTGCAGAAATGACTTCTAAGCCTCAAAATAATGACTTTTTTTCCTAAGGTGGTAGGAATGAAACTCAGTGCGGGCTGGATGGGGTCCCCCCTGGGCACCGCAGACCTAAGCTTGTTTAACTCCTACCTCTTAAAGGGACCGAGAAAAAATGACCTTTTCTGCACTCCAATGTAAGTCAATGGGGCGATTTTTTGGCTATGTGCTAGAAATGAAATTCAGTGCGGATTGGATGACAGGCACCCTAGGCACCCAGGATCGGCTTTAGTTTCACGTGTATCTCTTAAGCCGGCAGAGAAAACCCACCTGATATGCGCTCCACACAATTGAATAGAGACGCCGTTGATTTTCTATGGGAATTGCAGAAATGACTTCTAAGCCTCAAAATAATGACTTTTTTTCCTAAGGTGGTAGGAATGAAACTCAGTGCGGGCTGGATGGGGTCCCCCCTGGGCACCGCAGACCTAAGCTTGTTTAACTCCTACCTCTTAAAGGGACCGAGAAAAAATGACCTTTTCTGCACTCCAATGTAAGTCAATGGGGCGATTTTTTGGCTATGTGCTAGAAATGAAATTCAGTGCGGATTGGATGACAGGCACCCTAGGCACCCAGGATCGGCTTTAGTTTCACGTGTATCTCTTAAGCCGGCAGAGAAAACCCACCTGATATGCGCTCCACACAATTGAATAGAGACGCCGTTGATTTTCTATGGGAATTGCAGAAATGACTTCTAAGCCTCAAAATAATGACTTTTTTTCCTAAGGTGGTAGGAATGAAACTCAGTGCGGGCTGGATGGGGTCCCCCCTGGGCACCGCAGACCTAAGCTTGTTTAACTCCTACCTCTTAAAGGGACCGAGAAAAAATGACCTTTTCTGCACTCCAATGTAAGTCAATGGGGCGATTTTTTGGCTATGTGCTAGAAATGAAATTCAGTGCGGATTGGATGACAGGCACCCTAGGCACCCAGGATCGGCTTTAGTTTCACGTGTATCTCTTAAGCCGGCAGAGAAAACCCACCTGATATGCGCTCCACACAATTGAATAGAGACCCCAGTTGATTTTCTATGGGAATTGCAGAAATGACTTCTAAGCCTCAAAATAATGACTTTTTTTCCTAAGGTGGTAGGAATGAAACTCAGTGCGGGCTGGATGGGGTCCCCCCTGGGCACCGCAGACCTAAGCTTGTTTAACTCCTACCTCTTAAAGGGACCGAGAAAAAAATGACCTTTTCTGCACTCCAATGTAAGTCAATGGGGCGATTTTTTGGCTATGTGCTAGAAATGAAATTCAGTGCGGATTGGATGACAGGCACCCTAGGCACCCAGGATCGGCTTTAGTTTCACGTGTATCTCTTAAGCCGGCAGAGAAAACCCACCTGATATGCGCTCCACACAATTGAATAGAGACGCCATTGATTTTCTATGGGAATTGCAGAAATGACTTCTAAGCCTCAAAATAATGACTTTTTTTCCTAAGGTGGTAGGAATGAAACTCAGTGCGGGCTGGATGGGGTCCCCCCTGGGCACCGCAGACCTAAGCTTGTTTAACTCCTACCTCTTAAAGGGACCGAGAAAAAATGACCTTTTCTGCACTCCAATGTAAGTCAATGGGGCGATTTTTTGGCTATGTGCTAGAAATGAAATTCAGTGCGGATTGGATGACAGGCACCCTAGGCACCCAGGATCGGCTTTAGTTTCACGTGTATCTCTTAAGCCGGCAGAGAAAACCCACCTGATATGCGCTCCACACAATTGAATTAGAGACGCCGTTGATTTTCTATGGGAATTGCAGAAATGACTTCTAAGCCTCAAAATAATGACTTTTTTTCCTAAGGTGGTAGGAATGAAACTCAGTGCGGGCTGGATGGGGTCCCCCCTGGGCACCGCAGACCTAAGCTTGTTTAACTCCTACCTCTTAAAGGGACCGAGAAAAAATGACCTTTTCTGCACTCCAATGTAAGTCAATGGGGCGATTTTTTGGCTATGTGCTAGAAATGAAATTCAGTGCGGATTGGATGACAGGCACCCTAGGCACCCAGGATCGGCTTTAGTTTCACGTGTATCTCTTAAGCCGGCAGAGAAAACCCACCTGATATGCGCTCCACACAATTGAATAGAGACGCCGTTGATTTTCTATGGGAATTGCAGAAATGACTTCTAAGCCTCAAAATAATGACTTTTTTTCCTAAGGTGGTAGGAATGAAACTCAGTGCGGGCTGGATGGGGTCCCCCCTGGGCACCGCAGACCTAAGCTTGTTTAACTCCTACCTCTTAAAGGGACCGAGAAAAAATGACCTTTTCTGCACTCCAATGTAAGTCAATGGGGCGATTTTTTGGCTATGTGCTAGAAATGAAATTCAGTGCGGATTGGATGACAGGCACCCTAGGCACCCAGGATCGGCTTTAGTTTCACGTGTATCTCTTAAGCCGGCAGAGAAAACCCACCTGATATGCGCTCCACACAATTGAATAGAGACGCCGTTGATTTTCTATGGGAATTGCAGAAATGACTTCTAAGCCTCAAAATAATGACTTTTTTTCCTAAGGTGGTAGGAATGAAACTCAGTGCGGGCTGGATGGGGTCCCCCCTGGGCACCGCAGACCTAAGCTTGTTTAACTCCTACCTCTTAAAGGGACCGAGAAAAAATGACCTTTTCTGCACTCCAATGTAAGTCAATGGGGCGATTTTTTGGCTATGTGCTAGAAATGAAATTCAGTGCGGATTGGATGACAGGCACCCTAGGCACCCAGGATCGGCTTTAGTTTCACGTGTATCTCTTAAGCCGGCAGAGAAAACCCACCTGATATGCGCTCCACACAATTGAATAGAGACGCCGTTGATTTTCTATGGGAATTGCAGAAATGACTTCTAAGCCTCAAAATAATGACTTTTTTTCCTAAGGTGGTAGGAATGAAACTCAGTGCGGGCTGGATGGGGTCCCCCCTGGGCACCGCAGACCTAAGCTTGTTTAACTCCTACCTCTTAAAGGGACCGAGAAAAAATGACCTTTTCTGCACTCCAATGTAAGTCAATGGGGCGATTTTTTGGCTATGTGCTAGAAATGAAATTCAGTGCGGATTGGATGACAGGCACCCTAGGCACCCAGGATCGGCTTTAGTTTCACGTGTATCTCTTAAGCCGGCAGAGAAAACCCACCTGATATGCGCTCCACACAATTGAATAGAGACGCCGTTGATTTTCTATGGGAAATGCAGAAATGACTTCTAAGCCTCAAAATAATGACTTTTTTTCCTAAGGTGGTAGGAATGAAACTCAGTGCGGGCTGGATGGGGTCCCCCCTGGGCACCGCAGACCTAAGCTTGTTTAACTCCTACCTCTTAAAGGGACCGAGAAAAAATGACCTTTTCTGCACTCCAATGTAAGTCAATGGGGCGATTTTTTGGCTATGTGCTAGAAATGAAATTCAGTGCGGATTGGATGACAGGCACCCTAGGCACCCAGGATCGGCTTTAGTTTCACGTGTATCTCTTAAGCCGGCAGAGAAAACCCACCTGATATGCGCTCCACACAATTGAATAGAGACGCCGTTTTTTTTTCTATGGGAATTGCAGAAATGACTTCTAAGCCTCAAAATAATGACTTTTTTCCTAAGGTGGTAGGAATGAAACTCAGTGCGGGCTGGATGGGGTCCCCCCTGGGCACCGCAGCTCTAAGCTTGTTTAACTCCTACCTCTTAAAGGGACCGAGAAAAAAATGACCTTTTCTGCACTCCAATGTAAGTCAATGGGGCGATTTTTTGGCTATGTGCTAGAAATGAAATTCAGTGCGGATTGGATGACAGGCACCCTAGGCACCCAGGATCGGCTTTAGTTTCACGTGTATCTCTTAAGATCGGAAGAGAAAATCCACCTGATATGCGCTCCACACAATTGAATAGAGACGCCATTGATTTTCTATGGGAATTGCAGAAATGACTTCTAAGCCTCAAAATAATGACTTTTTTTCCTAAGGTGGTAGGAATGAAACTCAGTGTGGGCTGGATGGGGTCCCCCCTGGGCACCGCAGACCTAAGCTTGTTTAACTCCTACCTCTTAAAGGGACCGAGAAAAAATGACCTTTTCTGCACTCCAATGTAAGTCAATGGGGCGATTTTTTGGCTATGTGCTAGAAATGAAATTCAGTGCGGATTGGATGACAGGCACCCTAGGCACAAAGGATCGGCTTTAGTTTCACGTGTATCTCTTAAGCCGGCAGAGAAAACCCACCTGATATGCGCTCCACACAATTGAATTAGAGACGCCGTTGATTTTCTATGGGAATTGCAGAAATGACTTCTAAGCCTCAAAATAATGACTTTTTTTCCTAAGGTGGTAGGAATGAAACTCAGTGCGGGCTGGATGGGGTCCCCCTTGGGCACCGCAGACCTAAGCTTGTTTAACTCCTACCTCTTAAAGGGACCGAGAAAAAATGACATTTTCTGCACTCCAATGTAAGTCAATGGGGCGATTTTTTGGCTATGTGCTAGAAATGAAATTCAGTGCGGATTGGATGACAGGCACCCTAGGCACCCAGGATCGGCTTTAGTTTCACGTGTATCTCTTAAGCCGGCAGAGAAAATCCACCTGATATGCGCTCCACACAATTGAATAGAGACGCCATTGATTTTCTATGGGAATTGCAGAAATGACTTCTAAGCCTCAAAATAATGACTTTTTTTCCTAAGGTGGTAGGAATGAAACTTAGTGTGGGCTAGATGGGGTCCCCCCTGGGCACCGCAGACCTAAGCTTTTTTAACTCCTACCTCTTAAAGGGACCGAGAAAAAATGACATTTTCTGCACTCCAATGTAAGTCAATGGGGCGATTTTTTGGCTATGTGCTAGAAATGAAATTCAGTGCGGATTGGATGACAGGCACCCTAGGCACCCAGGATCGGCTTTAGTTTCACGTGTATCTCTTAAGCCGGCAGAGAAAATCCACCTGATATGCGCTCCACACAATTGAATAGAGACGCCATTGATTTTCTATGGGAATTGCAGAAATGACTTCTAAGCCTCAAAATAATGACTTTTTTTCCTAAGGTGGTAGGAATGAAACTCAGTGTGGGCTGGATGGGGTCCCCCCTGGGCACCGCAGACCTAAGCTTGTTTAACTCCTACCTCTTAAAGGGACCGAGAAAAAATGACCTTTTCTGCACTCCAATGTAAGTCAATGGGGCGATTTTTTGGCTATGTGCTAGAAATGAAATTCAGTGCGGATTGGATGACAGGCACCCTAGGCACCCAGGATCGGCTTTAGTTTCATGTGTATCTCTTAAGCCGGCAGAGAAAACCCACCTGATATGCGCTCCACACAATTGAATAGAGACGCCGTTGATTTTCTATGGGAATTGCAGAAATGACTTCTAAGCCTCAAAATAATGACTTTTTTTCCTAAGGTGGTAGGAATGAAACTCAGTGCGGGCTGGATGGGGTCCCCCCTGGGCACCGCAGCTCTACGCTTGTTTAACTCCTACCTCTTAAAGGGACCGAGAAAAAATGACCTTTTCTGCACTCCAATGTAAGTCAATGGGGCGATTTTTTGGCTATGTGCTAGAAATGAAATTCAGTGCGGATTGGATGACAGGCACCCTAGGCACCCAGGATCGGCTTTAGTTTCACGTGTATCTCTTAAGGCGGCAGAGAAAATCCACCTGATATGCGCTCCACACAATTGAATAGAGACGCCATTGATTTTCTATGGGAATTGCAGAAATGACTTCTAAGCCTCAAAATAATGACTTTTTTTCCTAAGGTGGTAGGAATGAAACTCAGTGTGGGCTGGATGGGGTCCCCCCTGGGCACCGCAGACCTAAGCTTGTTTAACTCCTACCTCTTAAAGGGACCGAGAAAAAATGACCTTTTCTGCACTCCAATGTAAGTCAATGGGGCGATTTTTTGGCTATGTGCTAGAAATGAAATTCAGTGCGGATTGGATGACAGGCACCCTAGGCACAAAGGATCGGCTTTAGTTTCACGTGTATCTCTTAAGCCGGCAGATAAAACCCACCTGATATGCGCTCCACACAATTGAATTAGAGACGCCGTTGATTTTCTATGGGAATTGCAGAAATGACTTCTAAGCCTCAAAATAATGACTTTTTTTCCTAAGGTGGTAGGAATGAAACTCAGTGCGGGCTGGATGGGGTCCCCCTTGGGCACCGCAGACCTAAGCTTGTTTAACTCCTACCTCTTAAAGGGACCGAGAAAAAATGACATTTTCTGCACTCCAATGTAAGTCAATGGGGCGATTTTTTGGCTATGTGCTAGAAATGAAATTCAGTGCGGATTGGATGACAGGCACCCTAGGCACCCAGGATCGGCTTTAGTTTCACGTGTATCTCTTAAGCCGGCAGAGAAAATCCACCTGATATGCGCTCCACACAATTGAATAGAGACGCCATTGATTTTCTATGGGAATTGCAGAAATGACTTCTAAGCCTCAAAATAATGACTTTTTTTCCTAAGGTGGTAGGAATGAAACTTAGTGTGGGCTAGATGGGGTCCCCCCTGGGCACCGCAGACCTAAGCTTTTTTAACTCCTACCTCTTAAAGGGACCGAGAAAAAATGACATTTTCTGCACTCCAATGTAAGTCAATGGGGCGATTTTTTGGCTATGTGCTAGAAATGAAATTCAGTGCGGATTGGATGACAGGCACCCTAGGCACCCAGGATCGGCTTTAGTTTCACGTGTATCTCTTAAGCCGGCAGAGAAAATCCACCTGATATGCGCTCCACACAATTGAATAGAGACGCCATTGATTTTCTATGGGAATTGCAGAAATGACTTCTAAGCCTCAAAATAATGACTTTTTTTCCTAAGGTGGTAGGAATGAAACTCAGTGTGGGCTGGATGGGGTCCCCCCTGGGCACCGCAGACCTAAGCTTGTTTAACTCCTACCTCTTAAAGGGACCGAGAAAAAATGACCTTTTCTGCACTCCAATGTAAGTCAATGGGGCGATTTTTTGGCTATGTGCTAGAAATGAAATTCAGTGCGGATTGGATGACAGGCACCCTAGGCACCCAGGATCGGCTTTAGTTTCACGTGTATCTCTTAAGCCGGCAGAGAAAACCCACCTGATATGCGCTCCACACAATTGAATTAGAGACGCCGTTGATTTTCTATGGGAATTGCAGAAATGACTTCTAAGCCTCAAAATAATGACTTTTTTTCCTAAGGTGGTAGGAATGAAAATCAGTGCGGGCTGGATGGGGTCCCCCCTGGGCACCGCAGACCTAAGCTTGTTTAACTCCTACCTCTTAAAGGGACCGAGAAAAAATGACCTTTTCTGCACTCCAATGTAAGTCAATGGGGCGATTTTTTGGCTATGTGCTAGAAATGAAATTCAGTGCGGATTGGATGACAGTCACCCTAGGCACCCAGGATCGGCTTTAGTTTCACGTGTATCTCTTAAGGCGGCAGAGAAAATCCACCTGATATGCGCTCCACACAATTGAATAGAGACGCCATTGATTTTCTATGGGAATTGCAGAAATGACTTCTAAGCCTCAAAATAATGACTTTTTTTCCTAAGGTGGTAGGAATGAAACTCAGTGTGGGCTGGATGGGGTCCCCCCTGGGCACCGCAGACCTAAGCTTGTTTAACTCCTACCTCTTAAAGGGACCGAGAAAAAATGACCTTTTCTGCACTCCAATGTAAGTCAATGGGGCGATTTTTTGGCTATGTGCTAGAAATGAAATTCAGTGCGGATTGGATGACAGGCACCCTAGGCACCCAGGATCGGCTTTAGTTTCACGTGTATCTCTTAAGCCGGCAGAGAAAACCCACCTGATATGCGCTCCACACAATTGAATTAGAGACGCCGTTGATTTTCTATGGGAATTGCAGAAATGACTTCTAAGCCTCAAAATAATGACTTTTTTTCCTAAGGTGGTAGGAATGAAACTCAGTGCGGGCTGGATGGGGTCCCCCCTGGGCACCGCAGACCTAAGCTTGTTTAACTCCTACCTCTTAAAGGGACCGAGAAAAAATGACCTTTTCTGCACTCCAATGTAAGTCAATGGGGCGATTTTTTGGCTATGTGCTAGAAATGAAATTCAGTGCGGATTGGATGACAGGCACCCTAGGCACCCAGGATCGGCTTTAGTTTCACGTGTATCTCTTAAGCCGGCAGAGAAAATCCACCTGATATGCGCTCCACACAATTGAATAGAGACGCCATTGATTTTCTATGGGAATTGCAGAAATGTCTTCTAAGCCTCAAAATAATGACTTTTTTTCCTAAGGTGGTAGGAATGAAACTCAGTGTGGGCTGGATGGGGTCCCCCCTGGGCACCGCAGACCTAAGCTTGTTTAACTCCTACCTCTTAAAGGGACCGAGAAAAAATGACCTTTTCTGCACTCCAATGTAAGTCAATGGGGCGATTTTTTGGCTATGTGCTAGAAATGAAATTCAGTGCGGATTGGATGACAGGCACCCTAGGCACCCAGGATCGGCTTTAGTTTCACGTGTATCTCTTAAGGCGGCAGAGAAAATCCACCTGATATGCGCTCCACACAATTGAATAGAGACGCCATTGATTTTCTATGGGAATTGCAGAAATGACTTCTAAGCCTCAAAATAATGACTTTTTTTCCTAAGGTGGTAGGAATGAAACTCAGTGTGGGCTGGATGGGGTCCCCCCTGGGCACCGCAGACCTAAGCTTGTTTAACTCCTACCTCTTAAAGGGACCGAGAAAAAATGACCTTTTCTGCACTCCAATGTAAGTCAATGGGGCGATTTTTTGGCTATGTGCTAGAAATGAAATTCAGTGCGGATTGGATGACAGGCACCCTAGGCACCCAGGATCGGCTTTAGTTTCACGTGTATCTCTTAAGCCGGCAGAGAAAACCCACCTGATATGCGCTCCACACAATTGAATTAGAGACGCCGTTGATTTTCTATGGGAATTGCAGAAATGACTTCTAAGCCTCAAAATAATGACTTTTTTTCCTAAGGTGGTAGGAATGAAACTCAGTGCGGGCTGGATGGGGTCCCCCTTGGGCACCGCAGACCTAAGCTTGTTTAACTCCTACCTCTTAAAGGGACCGAGAAAAAATGACATTTTCTGCACTCCAATGTAAGTCAATGGGGCGATTTTTTGGCTATGTGCTAGAAATGAAATTCAGTGCGGATTGGATGACAGGCACCCTAGGCACCCAGGATCGGCTTTAGTTTCACGTGTATCTCTTAAGCCGGCAGAGAAAATCCACCTGATATGCGCTCCACACAATTGAATAGAGACGCCATTGATTTTCTATGGGAATTGCAGAAATGACTTCTAAGCCTCAAAATAATGACTTTTTTTCCTAAGGTGGTAGGAATGAAACTCAGTGTGGGCTGGATGGGGTCCCCCCTGGGCACCGCAGACCTAAGCTTGTTTAACTCCTACCTCTTAAAGGGACCGAGAAAAAATGACCTTTTCTGCACTCCAATGTAAGTCAATGGGGCGATTTTTTGGCTATGTGCTAGAAATGAAATTCAGTGCGGATTGGATGACAGGCACCCTAGGCACCCAGGATCGGCTTTAGTTTCACGTGTATCTCTTAAGGCGGCAGAGAAAATCCACCTGATATGCGCTCCACACAATTGAATAGAGACGCCATTGATTTTCTATGGGAATTGCAGAAATGACTTCTAAGCCTCAAAATAATGACTTTTTTTCCTAAGGTGGTAGGAATGAAACTCAGTGTGGGCTGGATGGGGTCCCCCCTGGGCACCGCAGACCTAAGCTTGTTTAACTCCTACCTCTTAAAGGGACCGAGAAAAAATGACCTTTTCTGCACTCCAATGTAAGTCAATGGGGCGATTTTTTGGCTATGTGCTAGAAATGAAATTCAGTGCGGATTGGATGACAGTCACCCTAGGCACCCAGGATCGGCTTTAGTTTCACGTGTATCTCTTAAGGCGGCAGAGAAAATCCACCTGATATGCGCTCCACACAATTGAATAGAGACGCCATTGATTTTCTATGGGAATTGCAGAAATGACTTCTAAGCCTCAAAATAATGACTTTTTTTCCTAAGGTGGTAGGAATGAAACTCAGTGTGGGCTGGATGGGGTCCCCCCTGGGCACCGCAGACCTAAGCTTGTTTAACTCCTACCTCTTAAAGGGACCGAGAAAAAATGACCTTTTCTGCACTCCAATGTAAGTCAATGGGGCGATTTTTTGGCTATGTGCTAGAAATGAAATTCAGTGCGGATTGGATGACAGGCACCCTAGGCACCCAGGATCGGCTTTAGTTTCACGTGTATCTCTTAAGGCGGCAGAGAAAACCCACCTGATATGCGCTCCACACAATTGAATTAGAGACGCCGTTGATTTTCAATGGGAATTGCAGAAATGACTTCTAAGCCTCAAAATAATGACTTTTTTTCCTAAGGTGGTAGGAATGAAACTCAGTGCGGGCTGGATGGGGTCCCCCTTGGGCACCGCAGACCTAAGCTTGTTTAACTCCTACCTCTTAAAGGGACCGAGAAAAAATGACCTTTTCTGCACTCCAATGTAAGTCAATGGGGCGATTTTTTGGCTATGTGCTAGAAATGAAATTCAGTGCGGATTGGATGACAGGCACCCTAGGCACCCAGGATCGGCTTTAGTTTCACGTGTATCTCTTAAGGCGGCAGAGAAAACCCACCTGATATGCGCTCCACACAATTGAATTAGAGACGCCGTTGATTTTCAATGGGAATTGCAGAAATGACTTCTAAGCCTCAAAATAATGACTTTTTTTCCTAAGGTGGTAGGAATGAAACTCAGTGCGGGCTGGATGGGGTCCCCCTTGGGCACCGCAGACCTAAGCTTGTTTAACTCCTACCTCTTAAAGGGACCGAGAAAAAATGACCTTTTCTGCACTCCAATGTAGGTCAATGGGGCGATTTTTTGGCTATGTGCTAGAAATGAAATTCAGTGCGGATTGGATGACAGGCACCCTAGGCACCCAGGATCGGCTTTAGTTTCACGTGTATCTCTTAAGCCGGCAGAGAAAACCCACCTGATATGCGCTCCACACAATTGAATTAGAGACGCCGTTGATTTTCTATGGGAATTGCAGAAATGACTTCTAAGCCTCAAAATAATGACTTTTTTTCCTAAGGTGGTAGGAATGAAACTCAGTGCGGGCTGGATGGGGTCCCCCTTGGGCACCGCAGACCTAAGCTTGTTTAACTCCTACCTCTTAAAGGGACCGAGAAAAAATGACATTTTCTGCACTCCAATGTAAGTCAATGGGGCGATTTTTTGGCTATGTGCTAGAAATGAAATTCAGTGCGGATTGGATGACAGGCACCCTAGGCACCCAGGATCGGCTTTAGTTTCACGTGTATCTCTTAAGCCGGCAGAGAAAATCCACCTGATATGCGCTCCACACAATTGAATAGAGACGCCATTGATTTTCTATGGGAATTGCAGAAATGACTTCTAAGCCTCAAAATAATGACTTTTTTTCCTAAGGTGGTAGGAATGAAACTTAGTGTGGGCTGGATGGGGTCCCCCCTGGGCACCGCAGACCTAAGCTTGTTTAACTCCTACCTCCTAAAGGGACCGAGAAAAAAATGACATTTTCTGCACTCCAATGTAAGTCAATGGGGCGATTTTTTTGGCTATGTGCTAGAAATGAAATTCAGTGCGGATTGGATGACAGGCACCCTAGGCACCCAGGATCGGCTTTAGTTTCACGTGTATCTCTTAAGCCGGCAGAGAAAATCCACCTGATATGCGCTCCACACAATTGAATAGAGACGCCATTGATTTTCTATGGGAATTGCAGAAATGACTTCTAAGCCTCAAAATAATGACTTTTTTTCCTAAGGTGGTAGGAATGAAACTCAGTGTGGGCTGGATGGGGTCCCCCCTGGGCACCGCAGACCTAAGCTTGTTTAACTCCTACCTCTTAAAGGGACCGAAAAAAAATGACCTTTTCTGCACTCCAATGTAAGTCAATGGGGCGATTTTTTGGCTATGTGCTAGAAATGAAATTCAGTGCGGATTGGATGACAGGCACCCTAGGCACCCAGGATCGGCATTAGTTTCACGTGTATCTCTTAAGCCGGCAGAGAAAACCCACCTGATATGCGCTCCACACAATTGAATTAGAGACGCCGTTGATTTTCTATGGGAATTGCAGAAATGACTTCTAAGCCTCAAAATAATGACTATTTTTCCTAAGGTGGTAGGAATGAAACTCAGTGCGGGCTGGATGGGGTCCCCCCTGGGCACCGCAGACCTAAGCTTGTTTAACTCCTACCTCTTAAAGGGACCGAGAAAAAATGACCTTTTCTGCACTCCAATGTAAGTCAATGGGGCGATTTTTTGGCTATGTGCTAGAAATGAAATTCAGTGCGGATTGGATGACAGGCACCCTAGGCACCCAGGATCGGCTTTAGTTTCACGTGTATCTCTTAAGCCGGCAGAGAAAACCCACCTGATATGCGCTCCACACAATTGAATTAGAGACGCCGTTGATTTTCTATGGGAATTGCAGAAATGACTTCTAAGCCTCAAAATAATGACTTTTTTTCCTAAGGTGGTAGGAATGAAACTCAGTGCGGGCTGGATGGGGTCCCCCCTGGGCACCGCAGACCTAAGCTTGTTTAACTCCTACCTCTTAAAGGGACCAAGAAAAAATGACCTTTTCTGCACTCCAATGTAAGTCAATGGGGCGATTTTTTGGCTATGTGCTAGAAATGAAATTCAGTGCGGATTGGATGACAGGCACCCTAGGCACCCAGGATCGGCTTTAGTTTCACGTGTATCTCTTAAGCCGGCAGAGAAAATCCACCTGATATGCGCTCCACACAATTGAATAGAGACGCCATTGATTTTCTATGGGAATTGCAGAAATGTCTTCTAAGCCTCAAAATAATGACTTTTTTTCCTAAGGTGGTAGGAATGAAACTCAGTGTGGGCTGGATGGGGTCCCCCCTGGGCACCGCAGACCTAAGCTTGTTTAACTCCTACCTCTTAAAGGGACCGAGAAAAAATGACCTTTTCTGCACTCCAATGTAAGTCAATGGGGCGATTTTTTGGCTATGTGCTAGAAATGAAATTCACTGCGGATTGGATGACAGGCACCCTAGGCACCCAGGATCGGCTTTAGTTTCACGTGTATCTCTTAAGCCGGCAGAGAAAACCCACCTGATATGCGCTCCACACAATTGAATTAGAGACGCCGTTGATTTTCTTGCAAATTATGTTTTTATTAAAGACAAAATTTTAACAATAAGTGTAAAGTAGTTTTAGTCGCTTGTAACAGTAGCTTTTAAAAGTAAGCTAAACAAAAGAAAACGAAAATACAGACAATAAAAAGTAGAAAAGGGAGGGGTATGTGCAGCTGAATCAATGATCAAGAGGTCCACACTGCTTGTAGATACTTTAATTAACAGATAAACTCTTGCATTTTTACTATTTTAGCGTCTCAGAGATATCTTTCAGTATAATCTATGAAATGAGAGTTTAATATAACATATTCTTAGATCCAATGCAAATTATCTATTTTTAATATTACCATCTTATATTTTGCTAATGTATCTCTGAAGCACAGAAGCATGGAATTAAGTCAGCTGCACAAAAAAGGGAAGGGAAATAACAAAATAGTATAGAAAAAAAAAAAAAAGCGTCCAAAGACGCGGAGGGTCTAAGTGTGACAATAGTCACGAAATCTTGTAATAACAAGACATACTATTGGGGTACGTGGGTTGGAGAACTGGTGGTGTTACAAAATAATAGCTTAGTCTTGGCCTAGTTTGCTTTCTTAATAAGACTATTCTTGCCAGAGGGGGTAAGTCTAAAAAGCTATTCTCTAGGTAGCAAAATAACTTGTCTAAAGTCTCCCTGTGAGAAGTAACAAGTAAAATTAGATTTGAACAAGAGAGGGCATTTAGAAGTAATTATACATCATATAAGATTGTAAATCAGTCGAGCTATCTTAATGGGACCATTATTAACAATCTGTAGGGTCATATCATGGATACTGTATATATAAGCATAATATAAATCACTCTGTATATTGCTCTATGTCGGGTATGTATACTTGATGGGGAGAGACCGTAATTTGGTTTGTAATAGGCAATGTTCAAACATTAATAAGCCCATCCATATAGCAATATAAGATTTGTCTCAAATGGAGAGAAAAAGAGAGAAAAGGAGATTAAGCAAGAAAATTAATCCAATCAGAGAAATGGTGTGTCTCTTTAAATATAACATATAGAGCTTGCTTATTTCCGAGCTCTAAGATTTTAACTTATAAAACAAAATAAAACCAATTAAATAAACTATTCTATGAGTCTAAAATATTTTTGTAGTAAAACTACCTAAATATCCTTTTTGTTTGCTGCTCACCGAGACATAACAAGAGAGAAAAATTATGTTATATGGTTATAAACAACTTAGTAAGCAAATCAACCAAACAAATAAACATCTTTCAAATCAAGTTGTCTTCTTTCTTCTTTGAGGAAGAGGCACCAAGGATGGAGTTTGCGGCTCTATTCTCACAGGAGATCTGAAACGAGTTTGTGCAGTATAAGATGGTGGAGGCAAAAACAATGTGCTATGGAGGTCACACCATTCTGGTAGTTGTAAATTTCTTAAATTCAATATATTCAGAAAGTCTGGTAAGTCCACTGGCTCCCTGAGTGTAGCTATGCCTCCTGGATGTTTGACAGATAGGGCAAAGGGAAAGCCCCACTTGTATTGGAGATTCCGTTCCTGTAGTTTCTGTGTTAGTGGTTTAAGAGTTGCCCTCTTTCTCAAAGTTAACAAGGAGAGATCATTGAAAAGTTGGATATTGCTTCCCTTATATTCGATATTTTTGAGTGGTCTCGCTTTAGCCATTATCTCTTCTTTTAAAGAATAAAAATGTATCCTGCAGATCACATCTCTCGGTTTTTTTACATCAGTACCTCTTGGTTTAAGCGCTCTATGAGCCCTGTCAAATTCTATATATTCGTCCTGAGGTCTTTCTAGGATTTTATTAAAAATAGATGTTAAAGTTCCAATGAGATCGCTAGTTTTCACGCCTTCAGATAAACCTCTTATTCTAATATTGTTCCTTCTACTTCGATTCTCACTATCATCCAGCCTCAAAGTAAGCATCTTTTGTGAAGTTTGCAAAGCCTTATTCATGAAAATTAGTTCATTTATTTGTGCCTCTTGTTTTGTTTGACTCTTACTTAAATTTTCTGTGGATTTTTCTATTGTTGCGATCTTTTTTTGAACCACAGTAAGATCTTTTTGCCAATGTGATTTCATTTCAATGGCTAAGTTGGTAATATCTTGCTTAGTAGGGAGTAAAGATAACAAAGCTTGAAGCTCCGGGTGTCCCTGTAAAATTTCCATTGCATTATCTGTTGAAGTTGGCTGGGATGCTTTTGATGGTGACGGTTTATAAATAACAGAGGTAGAGGGAGATGAGGAGGATTCCTCTGAGGACAAATCCTCAGTTTTTGAGTAGAAAGATTTATTAAGGATGTCTTTTTTAGGTGTTTGAAGAAGTTTTTTCTTACTTGGTGGTTTCTCCTCATAATCTGCTTCATCAAACGATATATATTCATCCGAATCATTTGTGTCTCGGGCAATCCTTTTCTGCTGCTTTACATTGCTTTGAACCAGCATGTAATATTCATCAGGAGAATAAATATTTTCTGTTGAGTCTCCACTTGTATGAGTAAGTTTTATACTATTTACCCATGCAGTACTCATAGATTCATTGTCTGCCAATGAGATATAGGTCTTATCAGAAGAGTCTGAGCTTTTAGCCTTTAATGTGTCTTTTGTATCTCCAGTAATGCAGTCCATATCTGTAACAGTCTGTGGGCTAGTAATTATGTTTGCTACACTTCTAGCCTGCGGTGCTGAATCAAAACTATTGTCTTGTGGCTGAGTATGTGAGAAGCTCATAAAAGAGGCAAGTGTGCTCTCCCCTACAATGTTACTCACTGTTGGCTGTGTTCCCGGCCGTTCTGCAGTCTTTGTCTGTCTGCCTCTTGAAGCTGCGTCGGGTGCCGCTGATTCTAAGATGACCGTGGTTTCAGTTTCACTTTGTACCGGGCCGCGGCTGTTCTTACCACCGGCATTCCTCTTCTGCTGGCCCGATTTCTTTCCCGATGGTCTCTGTGTGTTCCTGGCAGACTCATCTTTCTTTTCCATGTTGTTTAAACTGTGGGAGCCCGATATATCTGTAAATATCCCCTCCTATACACTGGCCTCTGACAGAGAGCTTTCTAAACACGTCTGGCCATCCAGCTCTCCAAGCCACGCCCTGCCGTTGATTTTCTATGGGAATTGCAGAAATGACTTCTAAGCCTCAAAATAATGACTTTTTTTCCTAAGGTGGTAGGAATGAAACTCAGTGCGGGCTGGATGGGGTCCCCCCTGGGCACCGCAGACCTAAGCTTGTTTAACTCCTACCTCTTAAAGGGACCGAGAAAAAATGACCTTTTCTGCACTCCAATGTAAGTCAATGGGGCGATTTTTTGGCTATGTGCTAGAAATGAAATTCAGTGCGGATTGGATGACAGGCACCCTAGGCACCCAGGATCGGCTTTAGTTTCACGTGTATCTCTTAAGCCGGCAGAGAAAATCCACCTGATATGCGCTCCACACAATTGAATAGAGACGCCATTGATTTTCTATGGGAATTGCAGAAATGTCTTCTAAGCCTCAAAATAATGACTTTTTTTCCTAAGGTGGTAGGAATGAAACTCAGTGTGGGCTGGATGGGGTCCCCCCTGGGCACCGCAGACCTAAGCTTGTTTAACTCCTACCTCTTAAAGGGACCGAGAAAAAATGACCTTTTCTGCACTCCAATGTAAGTCAATGGGGCGATTTTTTGGCTATGTGCTAGAAATGAAATTCAGTGCGGATTGGATGACAGGCACCCTAGGCACCCAGGATCGGCTTTAGTTTCACGTGTATCTCTTAAGCCGGCAGAGAAAACCGACCTGATATGCGCTCCACACAATTGAATTAGAGACGCCGTTGATTTTCTATGGGAATTGCAGAAATGACTTCTAAGCCTCAAAATAATGACTTTTTTTCCTAAGGTGGTAGGAATGAAACTCAGTGCGGGCTGGATGGGGTCCCCCCTGGGCACCGCAGACCTAAGCTTGTTTAACTCCTACCTCTTAAAGGGACCGAGAAAAAATGACCTTTTCTGCACTCCAATGTAAGTCAATGGGGCGATTTTTTGGCTATGTGCTAGAAATGAAATTCAGTGCGGATTGGATGACAGGCACCCTAGGCACCCAGGATCGGCTTTAGTTTCACGTGTATCTCTTAAGCCGGCAGAGAAAATCCACCTGATATGCGCTCCACACAATTGAATAGAGACGCCATTGATTTTCTATGGGAATTGCAGAAATGACTTCTAAGCCTCAAAATAATGACTTTTTTTCCTAAGGTGGTAGGAATGAAACTCAGTGCGGGCTGGATGGGGTCCCCCCTGGGCACCGCAGACCTAAGCTTGTTTAACTCCTACCTCTTAAAGGGACCGAGAAAAAATGACCTTTTCTGCACTCCAATGTAAGTCAATGGGGCGATTTTTTGGCTATGTGCTAGAAATGAAATTCAGTGCGGATTGGATGACAGGCACCCTAGGCACCCAGGATCGGCATTAGTTTCACGTGTATCTCTTAAGCCGGCAGAGAAAACCCACCTGATATGCGCTCCACACAATTGAATTAGAGACGCCGTTGATTTTCTATGGGAATTGCAGAAATGACTTCTAAGCCTCAAAATAATGACTTTTTTTCCTAAGGTGGTAGGAATGAAACTCAGTGCGGGCTGGATGGGGTCCCCCCTGGGCACCGCAGACCTAAGCTTGTTTAACTCCTACCTCTTAAAGGGACCGAGAAAAAATGACCTTTTCTGCACTCCAATGTAAGTCAATGGGGCGATTTTTTGGCTATGTGCTAGAAATGAAATTCAGTGCGGATTGGATGACAGGCACCCTAGGCACCCAGGATCGGCTTTAGTTTCACGTGTATCTCTTAAGCCGGCAGAGAAAACCCACCTGATATGCGCTCCACACAATTGAATTAGAGACGCCGTTGATTTTCTATGGGAATTGCAGAAATGACTTCTAAGCCTCAAAATAATGACTTTTTTTCCTAAGGTGGTAGGAATGAAACTCAGTGCGGGCTGGATGGGGTCCCCCCTGGGCACCGCAGACCTAAGCTTGTTTAACTCCTACCTCTTAAAGGGACCGAGAAAAAATGACCTTTTCTGCACTCCAATGTAAGTCAATGGGGCGATTTTTTGGCTATGTGCTAGAAATGAAATTCAGTGCGGATTGGATGACAGGCACCCTAGGCACCCAGGATCGGCTTTAGTTTCACGTGTATCTCTTAAGCCGGCAGAGAAAATCCACCTGATATGCGCTCCACACAATTGAATAGAGACGCCATTGATTTTCTATGGGAATTGCAGAAATATCTTCTAAGCCTCAAAATAATGACTTTTTTTCCTAAGGTGGTAGGAATGAAACTCAGTGTGGGCTGGATGGGGTCCCCCCTGGGCACCGCAGACCTAAGCTTGTTTAACTCCTACCTCTTAAAGGGACCGAGAAAAAATGACCTTTTCTGCACTCCAATGTAAGTCAATGGGGCGATTTTTTGGCTATGTGCTAGAAATGAAATTCAGTGCGGATTGGATGACAGGCACCCTAGGCACCCAGGATCAGCTTTAGTTTCACGTGTATCTCTTAAGCCGGCAGAGAAAACCCACCTGATATGCGCTCCACACAATTGAATTAGAGACGCCGTTGATTTTCTATGGGAATTGCAGAAATGACTTCTAAGCCTCAAAATAATGACTTTTTTTCCTAAGGTGGTAGGAATGAAACTCAGTGCGGGCTGGATGGGGTCCCCCCTGGGCACCGCAGACCTAAGCTTGTTTAACTCCTACCTCTTAAAGGGACCGAGAAAAAATGACCTTTTCTGCACTCCAATGTAAGTCAATGGGGCGATTTTTTGGCTATGTGCTAGAAATGAAATTCAGTGCGGATTGGATGACAGGCACCCTAGGCACCCAGGATCGGCTTTAGTTTCACGTGTATCTCTTAAGCCGGCAGAGAAAACCCACCTGATATGCGCTCCACACAATTGAATTAGAGACGCCGTTGATTTTCTATGGGAATTGCAGAAATGACTTCTAAGCCTCAAAATAATGACTTTTTTTCCTAAGGTGGTAGGAATGAAACTCAGTGCGGGCTGGATGGGGTCCCCCCTGGGCACCGCAGACCTAAGCTTGTTTAACTCCTACCTCTTAAAGGGACCGAGAAAAAATGACCTTTTCTGCACTCCAATGTAAGTCAATGGGGCGATTTTTTGGCTATGTGCTAGAAATGAAATTCAGTGCGGATTGGATGACAGGCACCCTAGGCACCCAGGATCGGCTTTAGTTTCACGTGTATCTCTTAAGCCGGCAGAGAAAACCCACCTGATATGCGCTCCACACAATTGAATTAGAGACGCCGTTGATTTTCTATGGGAATTGCAGAAATGACTTCTAAGCCTCAAAATAATGACTTTTTTTCCTAAGGTGGTAGGAATGAAACTCAGTGCGGGCTGGATGGGGTCCCCCCTGGGCACCGCAGACCTAAGCTTGTTTAACTCCTACCTCTTAAAGGGACCGAGAAAAAATGACCTTTTCTGCACTCCAATGTAAGTCAATGGGGCGATTTTTTGGCTATGTGCTAGAAATGAAATTCAGTGCGGATTGGATGACAGGCACCCTAGGCACCCAGGATCGGCTTTAGTTTCACGTGTATCTCTTAAGCCGGCAGAGAAAATCCACCTGATATGCGCTCCACACAATTGAATAGAGACGCCATTGATTTTCTTGCAAATTATGTTTTTATTAAAGACAAGATTTTTAACAATAAGTGTAAAGTAGTTTTAGTCGCTTGTAACAGTAGCTTTTAAAAGTAAGCTAAACAAAAGAAAACGAAAATACAGACAATAAAAAGTAGAAAAGGGAGGGGTATGTGCAGCTGAATCAATGATCAAGAGGTCGGCTCTTGATCATTGATTCAGCAGCACAAACCCCACCCTTTTCTACTTTTTATTGTCTGTATTTTCAGTTTCTTTGATTAGCTTACTTTAAAGCTTCTATTACAAGACTAAGACTTTTACACTTATTGTAAATTTTATCTTTAAAGAAATATTTTGCAAGAAAATAAAAAAAAAACGGCGTATCTATTCAATAGTGTGGAGCGCATATCAGGTGGGTCTTTCTCTGACGCTTAAGAGATACATTGAACTAAAGCCGATCCTGGGTGCCTAGGGTGCCTGTCATCCAATCCGCACTGATTTCATTTCTAGCACATAGCCAAAAAATCGCCCCATTGACTTACATTGGAGTGCAGAAAGGTCATTTTTTCTCGGTCCCTTTAAGAGGTAGGAGTTAAACAAGCTTAGGTCTGCGGTGCCCAGGGGGGACCCCATCCAGCCCACACTGAGTTTCATTCCTACCACCTTAGGAAAAAAAGTCATTATTTTGAGGCTTAGAAGTCATTTCTGCAATTCCCATAGAAAATCAATGGCGTCTCTATTCAATTGTGTGGAGCGCATATCAGGTGGATTTTCTCTGCCGGCTTAAGAGATACACGTGAAACTAAGCCGATCCTGGGTGCCTAGGGTGCCTGTCATCCAATCCGCACTGAATTTCATTTCTAGCACATAGCCAAAAATCGCCCCATTGACTTACATTGGAGTGCAGAAAAGGTCATTTTTTCTCGGTCCCTTTAAGAGGTAGGAGTTAAACAAGCTTAGGTCTGCGGTGCCCAGGGGGACCCCATCCAGCCCGCACTGAGTTTCATTCCTACCACCTTAGGAAAAAAGTCATTATTTTGAGGCTTAGAAGTCATTTCTGCAATTCCCATAGAAATCAACGGCGTCTCTATTCAATTGTGTGGAGCGCATATCAGGTGGGTTTTCTCTGCCGGCTTAAGAGATACACGTGAAACTAAAGCCGATCCTGGGTGCCTAGGGTGCCTGTCATCCAATCCGCACTGAATTTCATTTCTAGCACATAGCCAAAAATCGCCCCATTGACTTACATTGGAGTGCAGAAAAGGTCATTTTTTCTCGGTCCCTTTAAGAGGTAGGAGTTAAACAAGCTTAGGTCTGCGGTGCCCAGGGGGGACCCCATCCAGCCCGCACTGAGTTTCATTCCTACCACCTTAGGAAAAAAGTCATTATTTTGAGGCTTAGAAGTCATTTCTGCAATTCCCATAGAAATCAACGGCGTCTCTATTCAATTGTGTGGAGCGCATATCAGGTGGGTTTCTCTGCCGGCTTAAGAGATACACGTGAAACTAAAGCCGATCCTGGGTGCCTAGGGTGCCTGTCATCCAATCCGCACTGAATTTCATTTCTAGCACATAGCCAAAAAATCGCCCCATTGACTTACATTGGAGTGCAGAAAAGGTCATTTTTTCTCGGTCCCTTTAAGAGGTAGGAGTTAAACAAGCTTAGGTCTGCGGTGCCCAGGGGGGACCCCATCCAGCCCGCACTGAGTTTCATTCCTACCACCTTAGGAAAAAAGTCATTATTTTGAGGCTTAGAAGTCATTTCTGCAATTCCCATAGAAAATCAATGGCGTCTCTATTCAATTGTGTGGAGCGCATATTAGGTGGGTTTTCTCTGCCGCTTAAGAGATACACGTGAAACTAAAGCCGATCCTGGGTGCCTAGGGTGCCTGTCATCCAATCCGCACTGAATTTCATTTCTAGCACATAGCCAAAAAATCGCCCCATTGACTTACATTGGAGTGCAGAAAAGTCATTTTTTCTCGGTCCCTTTAAGAGGTAGGAGTTAAACAAGCTTAGGTCTGCGGTGCCCAGGGGGACCCATCCAACCGCACTGAGTTTCATTCCTACCACCTTAGGAAAAAAGTCATTATTTTGAGGCTTAGAAGTCATTTCTGCAATTCCCATAGAAAATCAACGGCGTCTCTATTCAATTGTGTGGAGCGCATATCAGGTGGGTTTTCTCTGCCGGCTTAAGAGATACACGTGAAACTAAAGCCGATCCTGGGTGCCTAGGGTGCCTGTCATCCAATCCGCACTGAATTTCATTTCTAGCACATAGCCAAAAAATCGCCCCATTGACTTACATTGGAGTGCAGAAAAGGTCATTTTTTCTCGGTCCCTTTAAGAGGTAGGAGTTAAACAAGCTTAGGTCTGCGGTGCCCAGGGGGACCCCATCCAGCCCGCACTGAGTTTCATTCCTACCACCTTAGGAAAAAAAGTCATTATTTTGAGGCTTAGAAGTCATTTCTGCAATTCCCATAGAAAATCAACGGCGTCTCTATTCAATTGTGTGGAGCGCATATCAGGTGGGTTTTTCTCTGCCGGCTTAAGAGATACACGTGAAACTAAAGCCGATCGTGGTGCCTAGGGTGCCTGTCATCCAATCCGCACTGAATTTCATTTCTAGCACATAGCCAAAAAATCGCCCCATTGACTTACATTGGAGTGCAGAAAAGGTCATTTTTTCTCGGTCCCTTTAAGAGGTAGGAGTTAAACAAGCTTAGGTCTGCGGTGCCCAGGGGGACCCCATCCAGCCCGCACTGAGTTTCATTCCTACCACCTTAGGAAAAAAAGTCATTATTTTGAGGCTTAGAAGTCATTTCTGCAATTCCCATAGAAATCAACGGCGTCTCTATTCAATTGTGTGGAGCGCATATCAGGTGGGTTTTCTCTGCCGGCTTAAGAGATACACGTGAAACTAAAGCCGATCCTGGGTGCCTAGGGTGCCTGTCATCCAATCCGCACTGAATTTCATTTCTAGCACATAGCCAAAAATCGCCCCATTGACTTACATTGGAGTGCAGAAAAGGTCATTTTTTCTCGGTCCCTTTAAGAGGTAGGAGTTAAACAAGCTTAGGTCTGCGGTGCCCAGGGGGGACCCCATCCAGCCCACTGAGTTTCATTCCTACCACCTTAGGAAAAAAAGTCATTATTTTGAGGCTTAGAAGTCATTTCTGCAATTCCCATAGAAAATCAACGGCGTCTCTATTCAATTGTGTGGAGCGCATATCAGGTGGGTTTTCTCTGCCGCTTAAGAGATACACGTGAAACTAAAGCCGATCCTGGGTGCCTAGGGTGCCTGTCATCCAATCCGCACTGAATTTCATTTCTAGCACATAGCCAAAAAATCGCCCCATTGACTTACATTGGAGTGCAGAAAAGGTCATTTTTTCTCGGTCCCTTTAAGAGGTAGGAGTTAAACAAGCTTAGGTCTGCGGTGCCCGGGGGGACCCCATCCAGCCCCACTGAGTTTCATTCCTACCACCTTAGGAAAAAAAGTCATTATTTTGAGGCTTAGAAGTCATTTCTGCAATTCCCATAGAAAATCAATGGCGTCTCTATTCAATTGTGTGGAGCGCATATCAGGTGGATTTTTCTCTGCCGGCTTAAGAGATACACGTGAAACTAAAGCCGATCCTGGGTGCCTAGGGTGCCTGTCATCCAATCCGCACTGAATTTCATTTCTAGCACATAGCCAAAAAATCGCCCCATTGACTTACATTGGAGTGCAGAAAAGGTCATTTTTTTCTCGGTCCCTTTAAGAGGTAGGAGTTAAACAAGCTTAGGTCTGCGGTGCCCAGGGGGGACCCCATCCAGCCCGCACTGAGTTTCATTCCTACCACCTTAGGAAAAAAAGTCATTATTTTGAGGCTTAGAAGTCATTTCTGCAATTCCATAGAAAATCAACGGCGTCTCTTGAATGGAGCCAACGTGTTTAGAGCTCTCTATCAGAGGCCATTGAATAAACGGGATCTTTGCCGATATAATCGTGCCCCACAGTTTAATCCCTGAGAAAATGATTCTGCATGACACACAGAGCATCTGAAGAAATCGTGCCAGCAGAAGATAATGCCGGTGGTAAAACAGCCCGGCCCGGTAAAAAGTGAAATTTGAAACCAGGTCCCCATTTAGAATCGCGGCACCCTACGCCAGCTTCAAGAGGCAGAAGTCAAGCTGCAGAACGGCCGGGAACCAGCCACAGTGATTAAACCTTGTAGGGAGAGCACACTTGCCTCTTTATGAGCTTCTCACTACTCAGCAAAGACAATAGTTTTGATTCAGCACCGCAGGCTAGAAGTGTAGCAACATAATTACAGCCCACAGACTGTTACAGATATGACTGCATTACTGGAGATACAAAGACACATTAAAGGCTATCCTCAGATCCTGAAAGACCTATATCTCATTGGCAGCAATGAATTTCATTTCTGCATGGTACATGTATAAAACTTACTCATACAAGTGAGATTCAACAGAAAATCATTTTTCTCCTGATGAATATTACATGCTGTTCAAAGCAATGTACAAGCAATAGCAGAAAAGGATTGCCCGGACACAAATGATTCGTGATGAATATTCATGTTTGATAAGCAGATTATGAGGAGAAACCACCAATTAAGAAAAAACGTCTTCAAACACCTAAAAAAGACATCCTTAATAAATCTTTTACTACTCAAAAACTGAGGTTTTGTCCTCAGAGGAACCTCCTCATCTCCCTCTAACCTCCTGTTTATTTATAAACCGTCCCACCATCAAAAGCATCCCAGCCAACTTCACACGATAATGCAATGGAATTTACAGGACACCCGCAGCTTTTCAAGCTTTGTTATCTTTACTCCCTACTAAGAAGATATTACCAACTTAGCCTTGAAATGAATCACATTGGCAAAAAAGATCTACTGTGGTTCATTCAAAGATCGCAACACTAGAAAAAATCCACAGAAAATTTTAAGTAGAGTCAAACAAAACAAGAGGCACAAATAAATGAACTAATTTTCATGATTAAGGCTTTGCAAACTTCACAAAGATGCTTCCTTTTGAGGCTGGAGATAGTGAATAATCGATAGAAGAACAATATTAGAATAAGAGGTATCTGCAGGGTGTGTCAACTGCGATCTCATTGGAACTTTAACATCTCTTTTTAATAAAATCCTAGAAAGACCTCAGGACGAATAGATAGAGATTTGACAGGGCTCATAGAGCGCTTAAACCAGAGTACTGTGTAAAAAAAACGGAGAGATGTGATACTTGCAGGATACATTTTTATTCTTTAAAAGAAGAGATAATGGCTAAGCGAGACCACTCCAAATATCGAATATAAGGGAGCACTATCCAACTTTTCAATGATCTCTCCTTGTAACTTTGAGAAGAGGGCACTCTAACACTAACACAGAAACTCAGGAACGGATCTCCATCAGTGGGCTTTTCCTTTGCCCTATCTTAAAGATCCAGGAGGCTAGCTTACACTGGGTGCCAGTGGACTCCAACTTTCTGAATATATTGATTTAAAATTTACAACTACCAGAATGTGTGACCTTCCAAGCACATTGTTTTCCTCCACCATCTTTAACTGCACAAACTCGTTTCAGATCTCCTGTGAGAATAGAGCCGCAAACTCCATCCTTGGTGCTCTTCCTCAAAGAGAAAGAAGACAACCTTGAATTTGAAAGATGTTTATTTGTTTGGTTGATTTGCTTACTAAGTTGTTTCTAAACATATAACATAATTTTTCTCTCTTGTTATGTCTGGTGAGCAGCAACCAAAAGGATTTTAGGTAGTTTTACTACAAAAATATTTTAGACTTCATAGATGTTTATTTAATTGGTTTTTTTTGCTTTATAAGTTAAAATCTTAGAGCTCGGAAATAACAAGCTTATATTTATATTTAAAGAGACACACCATTTCTCTGATTGGATTATTTTTCATTGCTTATCTCCTTTTCCTCGTTTTCCTCTCCTTTGAGACAAATCTTATTTGCTATATGGATGGGCTTATTAATGTTTGAACATTGCCTATTACAAACCAAATTACGGTCTCTCCCCCTTCAAGTATCATACCGACATAGGCAATATACAGAGTGATTATCTTATGCTTTTTATACAGTATCCATGATAGGAACCTACAGATTGTTAATAATGGTCCCATTACGATAGCTCGACTGATTTCAACTCTTATATGATGGTATAATTACTTCTAATGCCCCTCTTGTTCAAATCTATTTTACTTGTTACTTCTCACATGAGACTTTAGACAAGTTATTGCTACCTAGAGAATAGCTTTTTGATTACCCTCTGGCAAGAATTTTTTTTCCCTTATTAAGAAAGCAAACTAGGCCAAACTAGCTTATTATTTTGTGCCCAGGGTTCTCCATCCACGTACCGCAATGTATGTCTTGTTTTATTACAAGATTTCGTGACTATTGTCACATTAGACCCTCCGCGTCTTTGGACTCATTTTTTTTTTTTTCTATACTATTTTGTTATTTCCCTTCCCTTTTTGTGCAGCGACATATCATGCTTTCTGTGCTTCAGAGATACTTAGAAAATAAGTGGTATATTAAAAATAGATCCTTTGCATTGGATCTAAGAATATGTTTATAAATCTCATTTCATAGATTATACTTGAAGATATTCTTGAGCGCTAAAATAGTAAAATGCAAGAGTTTATCTGTTAATTAAAGTGCTACAAGCAGTGTGGACCTCTTGCATTGATTCAGCTGCCCATACCCCTGCCTTTTCTACTTTTTTTAAGGTCTTATTTTCCGTTTTCTTTTGTTTAGCGTTTACTTTAAAAGCTACTGGGTACAAGCGACCAAAACTCTTTTACCTTTGGAAAAAGTCATTATTTTAATTAAACATAATTCCATAGAAATCAACGGCGTCTCTATTCAATTGTGTGGAGCGCATATCAGGTGGGTTTTCTCTGCCGGCTTAAGAGATACACGTGAAACTAAAGCCGATCCTGGGTGCCTAGGGTGCCTGTCATCCAATCCGCACTGAATTTCATTTCTAGCACATAGCCAAAAAATCGCCCCATTGACTTACATTGGAGTGCAGAAAAGGTCATTTTTTCTCGGTCCCTTTAAGAGGTAGGAGTTAAACAAGCTTAGGTCTGCGGTGCCCAGGGGGGACCCCATCCAGCCCACACTGAGTTTCATTCCTACCACCTTAGGAAAAAAAGTCATTATTTTGAGGCTTAGAAGTCATTTCTGCAATTCCCATAGAAAATCAACGGCGTCTCTATTCAATGGTGTGGAGCGCATATCAGGTGGGTTTTCTCTGCCGGCTTAAGAGATACACGTGAAACTAAAGCCGATCCTGGGTGCCTAGGGTGCCTGTCATCCAATCCGCACTGAATTTCATTTCTAGCACATAGCCAAAAAATCGCCCCATTGACTTACATTGGAGTGCAGAAAAGGTCATTTTTTCTCGGTCCCTTTAAGAGGTAGGAGTTAAACAAGCTTAGGTCTGCGGTGCCCAGGGGGGACCCCATCCAGCCCGCACTGAGTTTCATTCCTACCACCTTAGGAAAAAAAGTCATTATTTTGAGGCTTAGAAGTCATTTCTGCAATTCCCATAGAAAATCAATGGCGTCTCTATTCAATTGTGTGGAGCGCATATCAGGTGGGTTTTCTCTGCCGGCTTAAGAGATACACGTGAAACTAAAGCCGATCCTGGGTGCCTAGGGTGCCTGTCATCCAATCCGCACTGAATTTCATTTCTAGCACATAGCCAAAAAATCGCCCCATTGACTTACATTGGAGTGCAGAAAAGGTCATTTTTTCTCGGTCCCTTTAAGAGGTAGGAGTTAAACAAGCTTAGGTCTGCGGTGCCCAGGGGGGACCCCATCCAGCCCGCACTGAGTTTCATTCCTACCACCTTAGGAAAAAAAGTCATTATTTTGAGGCTTAGAAGTCATTTCTGCAATTCCCATAGAAAATCAACGGCGTCTCTATTCAATTGTGTGGAGCGCATATCAGGTGGGTTTTCTCTGCCGGCTTAAGAGATACACGTGAAACTAAAGCCGATCCTGGGTGCCTAGGGTGCCTGTCATCCAATCCGCACTGAATTTCATTTCTAGCACATAGCCAAAAAATCGCCCCATTGACTTACATTGGAGTGCAGAAAAGGTCATTTTTTCTCGGTCCCTTTAAGAGGTAGGAGTTAAACAAGCTTAGGTCTGCGGTGCCCAGGGGGGACCCCATCCAGCCCGCACTGAGTTTCATTCCTACCACCTTAGGAAAAAAAGTCATTATTTTGAGGCTTAGAAGTCATTTCTGCAATTCCCATAGAAAATCAACGGCGTCTCTATTCAATTGTGTGGAGCGCATATCAGGTGGGTTTTCTCTGCCGGCTTAAGAGATACACGTGAAACTAAAGCCGATCCTGGGTGCCTAGGGTGCCTGTCATCCAATCCGCACTGAATTTCATTTCTAGCACATAGCCAAAAAATCGCCCCATTGACTTACATTGGAGTGCAGAAAAGGTCATTTTTTCTCGGTCCCTTTAAGAGGTAGGAGTTAAACAAGCTTAGGTCTGCGGTGCCCAGGGGGGACCCCATCCAGCCCGCACTGAGTTTCATTCCTACCACCTTAGGAAAAAAAGTCATTATTTTGAGGCTTAGAAGTCATTTCTGCAATTCCCATAGAAAATCAACGGCGTCTCTATTCAATTGTGTGGAGCGCATATCAGGTGGGTTTTCTCTGCCGGCTTAAGAGATACACGTGAAACTAAAGCCGATCCTGGGTGCCTAGGGTGCCTGTCATCCAATCCGCACTGAATTTCATTTCTAGCACATAGCCAAAAAATCGCCCCATTGACTTACATTGGAGTGCAGAAAAGGTCATTTTTTCTCGGTCCCTTTAAGAGGTAGGAGTTAAACAAGCTTAGGTCTGCGGTGCCCAGGGGGGACCCCATCCAGCCCGCACTGAGTTTCATTCCTACCACCTTAGGAAAAAAAGTCATTATTTTGAGGCTTAGAAGTCATTTCTGCAATTCCCATAGAAAATCAACGGCGTCTCTATTCAATTGTGTGGAGCGCATATCAGGTGGGTTTTCTCTGCCGGCTTAAGAGATACACGTGAAACTAAAGCCGATCCTGGGTGCCTAGGGTGCCTGTCATCCAATCCGCACTGAATTTCATTTCTAGCACATAGCCAAAAAATCGCCCCATTGACTTACATTGGAGTGCAGAAAAGGTCATTTTTTCTCGGTCCCTTTAAGAGGTAGGAGTTAAACAAGCTTAGGTCTGCGGTGCCCAGGGGGGACCCCATCCAGCCCGCACTGAGTTTCATTCCTACCACCTTAGGAAAAAAAGTCATTATTTTGAGGCTTAGAAGTCATTTCTGCAATTCCCATAGAAAATCAACGGCGTCTCTATTCAATTGTGTGGAGCGCATATCAGGTGGGTTTTCTCTGCCGGCTTAAGAGATACACGTGAAACTAAAGCCGATCCTGGGTGCCTAGGGTGCCTGTCATCCAATCCGCACTGAATTTCATTTCTAGCACATAGCCAAAAAATCGCCCCATTGACTTACATTGGAGTGCAGAAAAGGTCATTTTTTCTCGGTCCCTTTAAGAGGTAGGAGTTAAACAAGCTTAGGTCTGCGGTGCCCAGGGGGGACCCCATCCAGCCCGCACTGAGTTTCATTCCTACCACCTTAGGAAAAAAAGTCATTATTTTGAGGCTTAGAAGTCATTTCTGCAATTCCCATAGAAAATCAACGGCGTCTCTATTCAATTGTGTGGAGCGCATATCAGGTGGGTTTTCTCTGCCGGCTTAAGAGATACACGTGAAACTAAAGCCGATCCTGGGTGCCTAGGGTGCCTGTCATCCAATCCGCACTGAATTTCATTTCTAGCACATAGCCAAAAAATCGCCCCATTGACTTACATTGGAGTGCAGAAAAGGTCATTTTTTCTCGGTCCCTTTAAGAGGTAGGAGTTAAACAAGCTTAGGTCTGCGGTGCCCAGGGGGGACCCCATCCAGCCCACACTGAGTTTCATTCCTACCACCTTAGGAAAAAAAGTCATTATTTTGAGGCTTAGAAGTCATTTCTGCAATTCCCATAGAAAATCAACGGCGTCTCTATTCAATTGTGTGGAGCGCATATCAGGTGGGTTTTCTCTGCCGGCTTAAGAGATACACGTGAAACTAAAGCCGATCCTGGGTGCCTAGGGTGCCTGTCATCCAATCCGCACTGAATTTCATTTCTAGCACATAGCCAAAAAATCGCCCCATTGACTTACATTGGAGTGCAGAAAAGGTCATTTTTTCTCGGTCCCTTTAAGAGGTAGGAGTTAAACAAGCTTAGGTCTGCGGTGCCCAGGGGGGACCCCATCCAGCCCGCACTGAGTTTCATTCCTACCACCTTAGGAAAAAAAGTCATTATTTTGAGGCATAGAAGTCATTTCTGCAATTCCCATAGAAAATCAACGGCGTCTCTATTCAATTGTGTGGAGCGCATATCAGGTGGGTTTTCTCTGCCGGCTTAAGAGATACACGTGAAACTAAAGCCGATCCTGGGTGCCTAGGGTGCCTGTCATCCAATCCGCACTGAATTTCATTTCTAGCACATAGCCAAAAAATCGCCCCATTGACTTACATTGGAGTGCAGAAAAGGTCATTTTTTCTCGGTCCCTTTAAGAGGTAGGAGTTAAACAAGCTTAGGTCTGCGGTGCCCAGGGGGGACCCCATCCAGCCCGCACTGAGTTTCATTCCTACCACCTTAGGAAAAAAAGTCATTATTTTGAGGCTTAGAAGTCATTTCTGCAATTCCCATAGAAAATCAACGGCGTCTCTATTCAATTGTGTGGAGCGCATATCAGGTGGGTTTTCTCTGCCGGCTTAAGAGATACACGTGAAACTAAAGCCGATCCTGGGTGCCTAGGGTGCCTGTCATCCAATCCGCACTGAATTTCATTTCTAGCACATAGCCAAAAAATCGCCCCATTGACTTACATTGGAGTGCAGAAAAGGTCATTTTTTCTCGGTCCCTTTAAGAGGTAGGAGTTAAACAAGCTTAGGTCTGCGGTGCCCAGGGGGGACCCCATCCAGCCCGCACTGAGTTTCATTCCTACCACCTTAGGAAAAAAAGTCATTATTTTGAGGCTTAGAAGTCATTTCTGCAATTCCCATAGAAAATCAACGGCGTCTCTATTCAATTGTGTGGAGCGCATATCAGGTGGGTTTTCTCTGCCGGCTTAAGAGATACACGTGAAACTAAAGCCGATCCTGGGTGCCTAGGGTGCCTGTCATCCAATCCGCACTGAATTTCATTTCTAGCACATAGCCAAAAAATCGCCCCATTGACTTACATTGGAGTGCAGAAAAGGTCATTTTTTCTCGGTCCCTTTAAGAGGTAGGAGTTAAACAAGCTTAGGTCTGCGGTGCCCAGGGGGGACCCCATCCAGCCCGCACTGAGTTTCATTCCTACCACCTTAGGAAAAAAAGTCATTATTTTGAGGCTTAGAAGTCATTTCTGCAATTCCCATAGAAAATCAACGGCGTCTCTATTCAATTGTGTGGAGCGCATATCAGGTGGTTTTCTCTGCCGGCTTAAGAGATACACGTGAAACTAAAGCCGATCCTGGGTGCCTAGGGTGCCTGTCATCCAATCCGCACTGAATTTCATTTCTAGCACATAGCCAAAAAATCGCCCCATTGACTTACATTGGAGTGCAGAAAAGGTCATTTTTTCTCGGTCCCTTTAAGAGGTAGGAGTTAAACAAGCTTAGGTCTGCGGTGCCCAGGGGGGACCCCATCCAGCCCGCACTGAGTTTCATTCCTACCACCTTAGGAAAAAAAGTCATTATTTTGAGGCTTAGAAGTCATTTCTGCAATTCCCATAGAAAATCAACGGCGTCTCTATTCAATTGTGTGGAGCGCATATCAGGTGGGTTTTCTCTGCCGGCTTAAGAGATACACGTGAAACTAAAGCCGATCCTGGGTGCCTAGGGTGCCTGTCATCCAATCCGCACTGAATTTCATTTCTAGCACATAGCCAAAAAATCGCCCCATTGACTTACATTGGAGTGCAGAAAAGGTCATTTTTTCTCGGTCCCTTTAAGAGGTAGGAGTTAAACAAGCTTAGGTCTGCGGTGCCCAGGGGGGACCCCATCCAGCCCGCACTGAGTTTCATTCCTACCACCTTAGGAAAAAAAGTCATTATTTTGAGGCTTAGAAGTCATTTCTGCAATTCCCATAGAAAATCAATGGCGTCTCTATTCAATTGTGTGGAGCGCATATCAGGTGGATTTTCTCTGCCGGCTTAAGAGATACACGTGAAACTAAAGCCGATCCTGGGTGCCTAGGGTGCCTGTCATCCAATCCGCACTGAATTTCATTTCTAGCACATAGCCAAAAAATCGCCCCATTGACTTACATTGGAGTGCAGAAAAGGTCATTTTTTCTCGGTCCCTTTAAGAGGTAGGAGTTAAACAAGCTTAGGTCTACGGTGCCCAGGGGGGACCCCATCCAGCCCGCACTGAGTTTCATTCCTACCACCTTAGGAAAAAAAGTCATTATTTTGAGGCTTAGAAGTCATTTCTGCAATTCCCATAGAAAATCAACGGCGTCTCTATTCAATTGTGTGGAGCGCATATCAGGTGGATTTTCTCTGCCGGCTTAAGAGATACACGTGAAACTAAAGCCGATCCTGGGTGCCTAGGGTGCCTGTCATCCAATCCGCACTGAATTTCATTTCTAGCACATAGCCAAAAAATCGCCCCATTGACTTACATTGGAGTGCAGAAAAGGTCATTTTTTCTCGGTCCCTTTAAGAGGTAGGAGTTAAACAAGCTTAGGTCTGCGGTGCCCAGGGGGACCCCATCCAGCCCGCACTGAGTTTCATTCCTACCACCTTAGGAAAAAAAGTCATTATTTTGAGGCTTAGAAGTCATTTCTGCAATTCCCATAGAAAATCAACGGCGTCTCTATTCAATTGTGTGGAGCGCATATCAGGTGGGTTTTCTCTGCCGGCTTAAGAGATACACGTGAAACTAAAGCCGATCCTGGGTGCCTAGGGTGCCTGTCATCCAATCCGCACTGAATTTCATTTCTAGCACATAGCCAAAAAATCGCCCCATTGACTTACATTGGAGTGCAGAAAAGGTCATTTTTTCTCGGTCCCTTTAAGAGGTAGGAGTTAAACAAGCTTAGGTCTGCGGTGCCCAGGGGGGACCCCATCCAGCCCGCACTGAGTTTCATTCCTACCACCTTAGGAAAAAAAGTCATTATTTTGAGGCTTAGAAGTCATTTCTGCAATTCCCATAGAAAATCAATGGCGTCTCTATTCAATTGTGTGGAGCGCATATCAGGTGGGTTTTCTCTGCCGGCTTAAGAGATACACGTGAAACTAAAGCCGATCCTGGGTGCCTAGGGTGCCTGTCATCCAATCCGCACTGAATTTCATTTCTAGCACATAGCCAAAAAATCGCCCCATTGACTTACATTGGAGGTGCAGAAAAGGTCATTTTTTCTCGGTCCCTTTAAGAGGTAGGAGTTAAACAAGCTTAGGTCTGCGGTTGCCCAGGGGGACCCCATCCAGCCCCGCACTGAGTTTCATTCCTACCACCTTAGGAAAAAAAGTCATTATTTTGAGGCTTAGAAGTCATTTCTGCAATTCCCATAGAAAATCAATGGCGTCTCTATTCAATTGTGTGGAGCGCATATCAGGTGGGTTTTCTCTGCCGGCTTAAGAGATACACGTGAAACTAAAGCCTATCCTGGGTGCCTAGGGTGCCTGTCATCCAATCCGCGCTGAATTTCATTTCTAGCACATAGCCAAAAAATCGCCCCATTGACTTACATTGGAGTGCAGAAAAGGTCATTTTTTTCTCGGTCCCTTTAAGAGGTAGGAGTTAAACAAGCTTAGGTCTGCGGTGCCCAGGGGGGACCCCATCCAGCCCACACTGAGTTTCATTCCTACCACCTTAGGAAAAAAGTCATTATTTTGAGGCTTAGAAGTCATTTCTGCAATTCCCATAGAAAATCAACGGCGTCTCTATTCAATTGTGTGGAGCGCATATCAGGTGGGTTTTTCTCTGCCGGCTTAAGAGATACACGTGAAACTAAAGCCGATCCTGGGTGCCTAGGGTGCCTGTCATCCAATCCGCACTGAATTTCATTTCTAGCACATAGCCAAAAAAATCGCCCCATTGACTTACATTGGAGTGCAGAAAAGGTCATTTTTTCTCGGTCCCTTTAAGAGGTAGGAGTTAAACAAGCTTAGGTCTGCGGTGCCCAGGGGGGACCCCATCCAGCCCGCACTGAGTTTCATTCCTACCACCCTTAGGAAAAAAAGTCATTATTTTGAGGCTTAGAAGTCATTTCTGCAATTCCCATAGAAAATCAACGGCGTCTCTAATTCAATTGTGTGGAGCGCATATCAGGTGGGTTTTCTCTGGCGGCTTAAGAGATACACGTGAAACTAAAGCCGATCCTGGGTGCCTAGGGTGCCTGTCATCCAATCCGCACTGAATTTCATTTCTAGCACATAGCCAAAAAAATCGCCCCATTGACTTACATTGGAGTGCAGAAAAGGTCATTTTTTCTCGGTCCCTTTAAGAGGTAGGAGTTAAACAAGCTTAGGTCTGCGGTGCCCAGGGGGGACCCCATCCAGCCCGCACTGAGTTTCATTCCTACCACCTTAGGAAAAAAAGTCATTATTTTGAGGCTTAGAAGTCATTTCTGCAATTCCCATAGAAAATCAACGGCGTCTCTAATTCAATTGTGTGGAGCGCATATCAGGTGGGTTTTCTCTGCCGGCTTAAGAGATACACGTGAAACTAAAGCCGATCCTGGGTGCCTAGGGTGCCTGTCATCCAATCCGCACTGAATTTCATTTCTAGCACATAGCCAAAAAATCGCCCCATTGACTTACATTGGAGTGCAGAAAAGGTCATTTTTTTCTCGGTCCCTTTAAGAGGTAGGAGTTAAACAAGCTTAGGTCTGCGGTGCCCAGGGGGGACCCCATCCAGCCCACACTGAGTTTCATTCCTACCACCTTAGGAAAAAAAGTCATTATTTTGAGGCTTAGAAGACATTTCTGCAATTCCCATAGAAAATCAATGGCGTCTCTATTCAATTGTGTGGAGCGCATATCAGGTGGGTTTTCTCTGCCGGCTTAAGAGATACACGTGAAACTTAAGCCGATCCTGGGTGCCTAGGGTGCCTGTCATCCAATCCGCACTGAATTTCATTTCTAGCACATAGCCAAAAAATCGCCCCATTGACTTACATTGGAGTGCAGAAAAGGTCATTTTTTCTCGGTCCCTTTAAGAGGTAGGAGTTAAACAAGCTTGGTCTGCGGTGCCCAGGAGGGGACCCCATCCAGCCCGCACTGAGTTTCATTCCTACCACCTTAGGAAAAAAAGTCATTATTTTGAGGCTTAGAAGTCATTTCTGCAATTCCCATAGAAAATCAACGGCGTCTCTAATTCAATTGTGTGGAGCGCATATCAGGTGGGTTTTCTCTGCCGGCTTAAGAGATACACGTGAAACTAATGCCGATCCTGGGTGCCTAGGGTGCCTGTCATCCAATCCGCACTGAATTTCATTTCTAGCACATAGCCAAAAAATCGCCCCATTGACTTACATTGGAGTGCAGAAAAGGTCATTTTTTCTCGGTCCCTTTAAGAGGTAGGAGTTAAACAAGCTTAGGTCTGCGGTGCCCAGGGGGGACCCCATCCAGCCCACACTGAGTTTCATTCCTACCACCTTAGGAAAAAAGTCATTATTTTGAGGCTTAGAAGTCATTTCTGCAATTCCCATAGAAAATCAATGGCGTCTCTATTCAATTGTGTGGAGCGCATATCAGGTGGATTTTCTCTGCCGGCTTAAGAGATACACGTGAAACTAAAGCCGATCCTGGGTGCCTAGGGTGCCTGTCATCCAATCCGCACTGAATTTCATTTCTAGCACATAGCCAAAAAATCGCCCCATTGACTTACATTGGAGTGCAGAAAAGGTCATTTTTTCTCGGTCCCTTTAAGAGGTAGGAGTTAAACAAGCTTAGGTCTGCGGTGCCCAGGGGGGACCCCATCCAGCCCGCACTGAGTTTCATTCCTACCACCTTAGGAAAAAAAGTCATTATTTTGAGGCTTAGAAGTCATTTCTGCAATTCCCATAGAAAATCAACGGCGTCTCTAATTCAATTGTGTGGAGCGCATATCAGGTGGGTTTTCTCTGCCGGCTTAAGAGATACACGTGAAACTAAAGCCGATCCTGGGTGCCTAGGGTGCCTGTCATCCAATCCGCACTGAATTTCATTTCTAGCACATAGCCAAAAAATCGCCCCATTGACTTACATTGGAGTGCAGAAAAGGTCATTTTTTTCTCGGTCCCTTTAAGAGGTAGGAGTTAAACAAGCTTAGGTCTGCGGTGCCCAGGGGGGACCCCATCCAGCCCGCACTGAGTTTCATTCCTACCACCTTAGGAAAAAAAGTCATTATTTTGAGGCTTAGAAGACATTTCTGCAATTCCCATAGAAAATCAATGGCGTCTCTATTCAATTGTGTGGAGCGCATATCAGGTGGATTTTCTCTGCCGCCTTAAGAGATACACGTGAAACTAAAGCCGATCCTGGGTGCCTAGGGTGCCTGTCATCCAATCCGCACTGAATTTCATTTCTAGCACATAGCCAAAAAATCGCCCCATTGACTTACATTGGAGTGCAGAAAAGGTCATTTTTTCTCGGTCCCTTTAAGAGGTAGGAGTTAAACAAGCTTAGGTCTGCGGTGCCCAGGGGGGACCCCATCCAGCCCACACTGAGTTTCATTCCTACCACCTTAGGAAAAAAAGTCATTATTTTGAGGCTTAGAAGTCATTTCTGCAATTCCCATAGAAAATCAATGGCGTCTCTATTCAATTGTGTGGAGCGCATATCAGGTGGATTTTCTCTGCCGCCTTAAGAGATACACGTGAAACTAAAGCCGATCCTGGGTGCCTAGGGTGCCTGTCATCCAATCCGCACTGAATTTCATTTCTAGCACATAGCCAAAAAATCGCCCCATTGACTTACATTGGAGTGCAGAAAAGGTCATTTTTTCTCGGTCCCTTTAAGAGGTAGGAGTTAAACAAGCTTAGGTCTGCGGTGCCCAGGGGGGACCCCATCCAGCCCACACTGAGTTTCATTCCTACCACCTTAGGAAAAAAAGTCATTATTTTGAGGCTTAGAAGTCATTTCTGCAATTCCCATAGAAAATCAATGGCGTCTCTATTCAATTGTGTGGAGCGCATATCAGGTGGATTTTCTCTGCCGGCTTAAGAGATACACGTGAAACTAAAGCCGATCCTGGGTGCCTAGGGTGCCTGTCATCCAATCCGCACTGAATTTCATTTCTAGCACATAGCCAAAAAATCGCCCCATTGACTTACATTGGAGTGCAGAAAATGTCATTTTTTCTCGGTCCCTTTAAGAGGTAGGAGTTAAACAAGCTTAGGTCTGCGGTGCCCAAGGGGGACCCCATCCAGCCCGCACTGAGTTTCATTCCTACCACCTTAGGAAAAAAAGTCATTATTTTGAGGCTTAGAAGTCATTTCTGCAATTCCCATAGAAAATCAACGGCGTCTCTAATTCAATTGTGTGGAGCGCATATCAGGTGGGTTTTCTCTGCCGGCTTAAGAGATACACGTGAAACTAAAGCCGATCCTGGGTGCCTAGGGTGCCTGTCATCCAATCCGCACTGAATTTCATTTCTAGCACATAGCCAAAAAATCGCCCCATTGACTTACATTGGAGTGCAGAAAAGGTCATTTTTTCTCGGTCCCTTTAAGAGGTAGGAGTTAAACAAGCTTAGGTCTGCGGTGCCCAGGGGGGGACCCCATCCAGCCCACACTGAGTTTCATTCCTACCACCTTAGGAAAAAAAGTCATTATTTTGAGGCTTAGAAGTCATTTCTGCAATTCCCATAGAAAATCAACGGCGTCTCTATTCAATTGTGTGGAGCGCATATCAGGTGGGTTTTCTCTGCCGGCTTAAGAGATACACATGAAACTAAAGCCGATCCTGGGTGCCTAGGGTGCCTGTCATCCAATCCGCACTGAATTTCATTTCTAGCACATAGCCAAAAAATCGCCCCATTGACTTACATTGGAGTGCAGAAAAGGTCATTTTTTCTCGGTCCCTTTAAGAGGTAGGAGTTAAACAAGCTTAGGTCTGCGGTGCCCAGGGGGGACCCCATCCAGCCCGCACTGAGTTTCATTCCTACCACCTTAGGAAAAAAAGTCATTATTTTGAGGCTTAGAAGTCATTTCTGCAATTCCCATAGAAAATCAACGGCGTCTCTAATTCAATTGTGTGGAGCGCATATCAGGTGGGTTTTTTTCTGCCGGCTTAAGAGATACACGTGAAACTAAAGCCGATCCTGGGTGCCTAGGGTGCCTGTCATCCAATCCGCACTGAATTTCATTTCTAGCACATAGCCAAAAAATCGCCCCATTGACTTACATTGGAGTGCAGAAAAGGTCATTTTTTCTCGGTCCCTTTAAGAGGTAGGAGTTAAACAAGCTTAGGTCTGCGGTGCCCAGGGGGGACCCCATCCAGCCCGCACTGAGTTTCATTCCTACCACCTTAGGAAAAAAAGTCATTATTTTGAGGCTTAGAAGTCATTTCTGCAATTCCCATAGAAAATCAACGGCGTCTCTAATTCAATTGTGTGGAGCGCATATCAGGTGGGTTTTCTCTGCCGGCTTAAGAGATACACGTGAAACTAAAGCCGATCCTGGGTGCCTAGGGTGCCTGTCATCCAATCCGCACTGAATTTCATTTCTAGCACATAGCCAAAAAATCGCCCCATTGACTTACATTGGAGTGCAGAAAAGGTCATTTTTTTCTCGGTCCCTTTAAGAGGTAGGAGTTAAACAAGCTTAGGTCTGCGGTGCCCAGGGGGGACCCCATCCAGCCCACACTGAGTTTCATTCCTACCACCTTAGGAAAAAAAGTCATTATTTTGAGGCTTAGAAGACATTTCTGCAATTCCCATAGAAAATCAATGGCGTCTCTATTCAATTGTGTGGAGCGCATATCAGGTGGGTTTTCTCTGCCGGCTTAAGAGATACACGTGAAACTTAAGCCGATCCTGGGTGCCTAGGGTGCCTGTCATCCAATCCGCACTGAATTTCATTTCTAGCACATAGCCAAAAAATCGCCCCATTGACTTACATTGGAGTGCAGAAAAGGTCATTTTTTCTCGGTCCCTTTAAGAGGTAGGAGTTAAACAAGCTTGGTCTGCGGTGCCCAGGAGGGACCCCATCCAGCCCGCACTGAGTTTCATTCCTACCACCTTAGGAAAAAAAGTCATTATTTTGAGGCTTAGAAGTCATTTCTGCAATTCCCATAGAAAATCAACGGCGTCTCTAATTCAATTGTGTGGAGCGCATATCAGGTGGGTTTTCTCTGCCGGCTTAAGAGATACACGTGAAACTAATGCCGATCCTGGGTGCCTAGGGTGCCTGTCATCCAATCCGCACTGAATTTCATTTCTAGCACATAGCCAAAAAAATCGCCCCATTGACTTACATTGGAGTGCAGAAAAGGTCATTTTTTCTCGGTCCCTTTAAGAGGTAGGAGTTAAACAAGCTTAGGTCTGCGGTGCCCAGGGGGGACCCCATCCAGCCCACACTGAGTTTCATTCCTACCACCTTAGGAAAAAAAGTCATTATTTTGAGGCTTAGAAGTCATTTCTGCAATTCCCATAGAAAATCAATGGCGTCTCTATTCAATTGTGTGGAGCGCATATCAGGTGGATTTTCTCTGCCGGCTTAAGAGATACACGTGAAACTAAAGCCGATCCTGGGTGCCTAGGGTGCCTGTCATCCAATCCGCACTGAATTTCATTTCTAGCACATAGCCAAAAAATCGCCCCATTGACTTACATTGGAGTGCAGAAAAGGTCATTTTTTCTCGGTCCCTTTAAGAGGTAGGAGTTAAACAAGCTTAGGTCTGCGGTGCCCAGGGGGGACCCCATCCAGCCCGCACTGAGTTTCATTCCTACCACCTTAGGAAAAAAAGTCATTATTTTGAGGCTTAGAAGTCATTTCTGCAATTCCCATAGAAAATCAACGGCGTCTCTAATTCAATTGTGTGGAGCGCATATCAGGTGGGTTTTCTCTGCCGGCTTAAGAGATACACGTGAAACTAAAGCCGATCCTGGGTGCCTAGGGTGCCTGTCATCCAATCCGCACTGAATTTCATTTCTAGCACATAGCCAAAAAATCGCCCCATTGACTTACATTGGAGTGCAGAAAAGGTCATTTTTTTCTCGGTCCCTTTAAGAGGTAGGAGTTAAACAAGCTTAGGTCTGCGGTGCCCAGGGGGGACCCCATCCAGCCCACACTGAGTTTCATTCCTACCACCTTAGGAAAAAAAGTCATTATTTTGAGGCTTAGAAGACATTTCTGCAATTCCCATAGAAAATCAATGGCGTCTCTATTCAATTGTGTGGAGCGCATATCAGGTGGATTTTCTCTGCCGCCTTAAGAGATACACGTGAAACTAAAGCCGATCCTGGGTGCCTAGGGTGCCTGTCATCCAATCCGCACTGAATTTCATTTCTAGCACATAGCCAAAAAATCGCCCCATTGACTTACATTGGAGTGCAGAAAAGGTCATTTTTTCTCGGTCCCTTTAAGAGGTAGGAGTTAAACAAGCTTAGGTCTGCGGTGCCCAGGGGGGACCCCATCCAGCCCACACTGAGTTTCATTCCTACCACCTTAGGAAAAAAAGTCATTATTTTGAGGCTTAGAAGTCATTTCTGCAATTCCCATAGAAAATCAATGGCGTCTCTATTCAATTGTGTGGAGCGCATATCAGGTGGATTTTCTCTGCCGCCTTAAGAGATACACGTGAAACTAAAGCCGATCCTGGGTGCCTAGGGTGCCTGTCATCCAATCCGCACTGAATTTCATTTCTAGCACATAGCCAAAAAATCGCCCCATTGACTTACATTGGAGTGCAGAAAAGGTCATTTTTTCTCGGTCCCTTTAAGAGGTAGGAGTTAAACAAGCTTAGGTCTGCGGTGCCCAGGGGGGACCCCATCCAGCCCACACTGAGTTTCATTCCTACCACCTTAGGAAAAAAAGTCATTATTTTGAGGCTTAGAAGTCATTTCTGCAATTCCCATAGAAAATCAATGGCGTCTCTATTCAATTGTGTGGAGCGCATATCAGGTGGATTTTCTCTGCCGGCTTAAGAGATACACGTGAAACTAAAGCCGATCCTGGGTGCCTAGGGTGCCTGTCATCCAATCCGCACTGAATTTCATTTCTAGCACATAGCCAAAAAATCGCCCCATTGACTTACATTGGAGTGCAGAAAATGTCATTTTTTCTCGGTCCCTTTAAGAGGTAGGAGTTAAACAAGCTTAGGTCTGCGGTGCCCAAGGGGGACCCCATCCAGCCCGCACTGAGTTTCATTCCTACCACCTTAGGAAAAAAAGTCATTATTTTGAGGCTTAGAAGACATTTCTGCAATTCCCATAGAAAATCAACGGCGTCTCTAATTCAATTGTGTGGAGCGCATATCAGGTGGGTTTTCTCTGCCGGCTTAAGAGATACACGTGAAACTAAAGCCGATCCTGGGTGCCTAGGGTGCCTGTCATCCAATCCGCACTGAATTTCATTTCTAGCACATAGCCAAAAAATCGCCCCATTGACTTACATTGGAGTGCAGAAAAGGTCATTTTTTCTCGGTCCCTTTAAGAGGTAGGAGTTAAACAAGCTTAGGTCTGCGGTGCCCAGGGGGGACCCCATCCAGCCCACACTGAGTTTCATTCCTACCACCTTAGGAAAAAAAGTCATTATTTTGAGGCTTAGAAGTCATTTCTGCAATTCCCATAGAAAATCAATGGCGTCTCTATTCAATTGTGTGGAGCGCATATCAGGTGGATTTTCTCTGCCGCCTTAAGAGATACACGTGAAACTAAAGCCGATCCTGGGTGCCTAGGGTGCCTGTCATCCAATCCGCACTGAATTTCATTTCTAGCACATAGCCAAAAAATCGCCCCATTGACTTACATTGGAGTGCAGAAAAGGTCATTTTTTCTCGGTCCCTTTAAGAGGTAGGAGTTAAACAAGCTTAGAGCTGCGGTGCCCAGGGGGGACCCCATCCAGCCCGCACTGAGTTTCATTCCTACCACCTTAGGAAAAAAAAGTCATTATTTTGAGGCTTAGAAGTCATTTCTGCAATTCCCATAGAAAATCAACGGCGTCTCTATTCAATTGTGTGGAGCGCATATCAGGTGGGTTTTCTCTGCCGGCTTAAGAGATACACATGAAACTAAAGCCGATCCTGGGTGCCGCCTAGGGTGCCTGTCATCCAATCCGCACTGAATTTCATTTCTAGCACATAGCCAAAAAATCGCCCCATTGACTTACATTGGAGTGCAGAAAAGGTCATTTTTTTCTCGGTCCCTTTAAGAGGTAGGAGTTAAACAAGCTTAGGTCTGCGGTGCCCAGGGGGGACCCCATCCAGCCCGCACTGAGTTTCATTCCTACCACCTTAGGAAAAAAAGTCATTATTTTGAGGCTTAGAAGTCATTTCTGCAATTCCCATAGAAAATCAACGGCGGGCGAGGCGGGGCTTGGCGCGCTGATGGAGTACAGCGCTTGAATTCTGCTCTGTCTATGGCCTCAGCTCCAAGCGGTAATACTGCCGATATGCCGGAGACCAAGAAGACCGGCAAGAAGGACAAGTCAAGGGAGACCACCGGCTACAAGATGATGCAGACGCCGGGTGATGCAGAGCGGCCGAACAAAGAGCCGACAGAAAGCATCAGCGGCAGCGCCGGCCACGTGGAGACCGCGGCCATCTTGATGAAGGAAGCCCGGAGAGAAGAAGCAGACCGGACTTCAGCGGCGGCCCCGGCAGCGGAACACGAGGCACCCACAGTGAGTAGGGACCTCGTAGTGCGCCGGCAGACTCCAGCTCTGACACGGGAGGCAGGAGAGAGCGCCGCTGAGCAGCTGATAGCAGCCGCACAGCATGCTCACACCGCGGCCACAGATACAATTAAAGGGGCAGCCACATCAGGAATTTATCAGGCAGATAAAGGGGAAGCAGGGGCAATCCCAAGGAAAGATAGTGTCTCAATACAGTGGGAGCCCCAAACTAAATCAAATCCCCCCAATTTACCAATAAGAGGCCATAATAAAGATTCACACATAAAGACTGCATCAGTGCAAGCTGCACAGTCGGCCATTTTGGAAGGTACATATTGGAGGGAGCACATGGCAGGCAATAAGGCCAATGCTGATTTAGCTGTTCTCCCAATCTCAAGACACGGGGATAATCAGGATAATTCACATTATGATATGGACGCCTCCCAATTCCCTGAAAATAGTAGGAGGGCCGAGCAAATTACCCCGTTACAAAAACATAATCATCAGAAAAGAGGGTCTGAGGAATTTGATTCATCTGATGAGTATTCGACTCCAATGGATTCAGATGATGACACCCTCCCCCCATCTAAAAAGAAACTCCTGAAAACACCAAATAAACGGGAGCTGAATAAATCCTTTTTTGCTCATGATATGTCATCAGACGAATCGTCAGCCTCGTCAGCTGAGTCAATAATTCATAACCCCTCGCCAAATATCTCAACGCAAGCGACAAATCCTGAAAATGCAATGAGAATATTAAAGGGGCATCCTGAATTACAGGCGTTACTGTCTTTGATTCCCTCCAAACAAGATTTGGTTAATTTGGGTAAAGAGCTGAAAGCAGCTTGGCAGAAGGACCTTGTTGTAGTCCAGGATAAAGTTACAAAACTGGAAAAGAAATCTGTAGGTCTTGATAAAACCCAAAAAGCACAAGATGAAAAATTAAGAGAGCTGACATATATCACGGAATCTCTTAAAATATCTCAAAAAATGGTGACCCTCAGATTGGACGACGTGGAAAACAGGAGTCGTCGTAATAATATAAGGATCAGAGGGCTACCAGAAGAAATTAAGACAGCTGATTTGCACGGAGCAGTATCTTCCCTGTTTAATAAGATTTTGGGAAGACCGCTAGACACCCACTTGGAGCTGGATAGGGTGCATAGAGCTCTAAAGCCCAGGGGGAAAGACACTAGAAGACCAAGAGATATCATATGCAGGGTGCATTTCTACGCTCAGAAAGAAGATATTATGAGGAAGGCGAGAGAAATCCATAACATCGACTTTAATGGGGCAAAGATTCAGCTTTTCACGGATTTATCACTGCTTACCTTACGGCAAAGAGCAACTCTCAGACCCCTAACGCAAAAATTACAAGAAAGTAATATTCAGTACAAATGGGGATTCCCTTTCTCTCTGTCGGTAAGATTCCGGGGAAATACCCTCACTTTGAGAGAACCCAAAGATTTACCAGAGTTCCTGCAAGCTTTAAATCTAAAAAATTTATATCTGCATGAGTGGTGCGATCTACACGAGACCTTGATTCTTCCTCCACCCACCTACATCTCGACTCCAGGACCAGCGGACAAAGATGACAACAGGAGACCGGACCTGACTCCTAAACCACAAAGAGAGAGGGATAGGAAGGCACCCAGGAGCCAACAACCCGGGCCAGGCTGAAGACGGTGTCGAGATCCTGTCTGTTCAATAAGTTATTTTTAGATTGTTGTTCTCATTATGCTTGCTTTTTCTCCCTTAGTAGCAGAACTGTTGTTAGATTATTATGTAGCTCTTCATGGACCATATTTTAATACTAAAGGCCCTATAAAGAGTCATAGATAGGTGCCGACAGCAAGGATCGCTTAGTTGGACAACGAGATTGGTCCTACTGTTTGAACTTGTTCTCGGCATCTATTTTATTTTATAACAAAGTTAATTATCTTCTGGCCCAAAATTTCTTTATGTTATAGATTTATTTAGCCAAGTATCTACTGAAAATACTCTTTAATATAGTAAATTTATAGGAGACTTTTCCTTCTCCTTCTAAGTATTTTCTGGATGTTATAATTGCATTTCTCCAATCTTCAAACTGATGTCATATAGGCCCAGACGGACTTATATGATCTCATATAGACCCAGCAGCGTGCCAACCCACCCACCCAATAGTTTGTCTTGCTTACCAAGACTTAGTGATAAGTTGTCACAAATAGGCCCCCGCGTTTAGTTTACGCTTTTTTTGTTAGTTTAGATTTTTGTTTAATTCATCAGATTATTACGATTGTATATCTTGTGAAGTGCTTAATTTTTGTTATTCTTTTTCCATTTTTATTTAGTTCTTTTTCCTTTCCCAATTCCCCTGCGGTTGTGATCACAGATAGTCCTTGGCAACACAGAGCACGTCCCTGAAGGTTTAAAGTCAAGACCACATCACCGAAACTGACGTCCGCCTAAATTGTAAGTTCTAAACAATCACAATCACGATGACAGACATCACAATAACCACATTAAACGTCAACGGGTTTAACACCCCCGAAAAACGTTCTAATGTCTTATATTCACTACACAAGAGGAAGACACATATAGTTATGCTTCAGGAAACCCACTTTAAAGTAGACAAAACTCCAGATTTAGGAAAAAACAGATATTTTACAACATGGCATCATGCAACCTCTCCCGATAAAAAGACCAAGGGTGTCTCTATAGGCATCCATAAAACTCTCCCTTACAAATTTTTAGATGCAAAAATAGATAGTGAGGCCAGGTATGTCTTTGTCAATTGTTTAATTGCGGAAGAGACATTGACACTGGCAAATATATATGCCCCGAACCAAAACCAAGCCAACTTTATTACAGAAACACTCAGTACGCTGCAAACATTCGCAAAAGGCCAGATAATACTGGGGGGGGATTTTAATATTTCGATAAATCCCCGGGTAGACACATCCTCGGGTAAAACGAAAACCGCCCTTAAAGAAATAAAAAGAATTCAAAAATCTCTGCGAGATCTTAAATTGCATGACTCCTGGAGAATCTCGAATCCGACGTCTAGGGACTACACGTTTTATTCAGCACCAACCAATTCCTATTCTAGATTGGATTATATTTTCACCTCACATGCTATTTTGGGTTCCCTTAAAGACTCCACCATAGGTAATATAGTCTTATCTGATCATGCGCCAGTCTACACGACTTTGACCTTTCTTCCCAAAAAAAACCTGCCGTGATATGGAGACTGAATGAGTCCCTATTAAATGACGCTGCTTGTGTAGCTGATCTGAGAAACATGTTTGATATTTTCGAACAAGCGCACAAAAAAGACCATACTGCAGACGTCTTTAAATGGGAGGCATTTAAGGCCTCCACAAGAGGCATCTTGATGTCACATGGGCAAGACTCAAGAGGGATAAAGCGAAAGAATTGAGTGGTCTTCTATCCAGATTAAATAAATTAGAATCGGCCCATAAAAGATCTTTGTCACCCGCGACGTTATTAGATTTAAACGAAACTAGATGTAAAATAAAGGATTTAATTCATGGACAGTATAAAAGAACGGTACAAATATGTGGGAAGAGTTTCTATATCTGGAGTAATAGGCCCAGTAGATTTTTAGCTAACGCCCTTAAGAATAAACGGACCTCAAACACTATATCCTCTATTAGAAATACAAAGGGAGTGATCACTTACAAAACTGAAGAAATTTCTGATACATTTAAAAACTACTATGATAAGTTATATCATCTTCCAAAGGACAATAGATTATCTGATTCAGCAGGGACACCTGAAACTATGACAGAGTACATTAATAAAACCAAACTTCCCGAGATATCTATAGAGGAGAGTTACGAGCTGGACAAAGATTTTACATTGGAAGAGATTAAAGAGGTTATCAAAAATCTATCCAATGGCAAATCCCCGGGCCCAGATGGATTTACGGCTAAGTTTTATAAATTATTTTCAGATATCATATCCCCGCACCTTTTAAAAGTGTTTAACTCTATCTCAGAATCACGAAAGTTCCTGCCATCATCCCTAGAAGCATTTATCACAGTAATCCCGAAAGAAGGCAAGGACGCCAACTCATGTAACAATTACAGGCCAATTTCTTTATTGAATGTGGATACAAAGATTTATTCAAAAACCATAGCAAATAGACTCACTGGGCTCTTGGGGCCTCTAGTCGATCCGGATCAGGTCGGTTTTATACCAAATAGAGAAGCGAGAGACAATACGCTTAGGGCCTTTGCTCTTGCTAGTTACTCACACAGTGCGAAATTAGGCACAGTTCTTCTTGCTCTGGATGCCGAAAAGGCCTTTGACCGGGTCGACTGGAGGTTCCTGGAGCTCACGTTAAAACAAATTGGACTGGGCCCAAATTTAACCACAAAAATTATGGCACTTTATAACAATCCCACCGCTAAAATTAAAGTTAATGGTACTTTGTCTAGTTCAGTAAACATTAGAAATGGAACACGTCAGGGATGCCCACTTTCACCAATGCTCTATGTATTATGCATGGAACATCTTTTAAATTCGATCAGGAACAATCCGGATATTAAAGGCATCAGGCTAGGGAAAAGACATCACCTCTGCTCGGCCTACGCTGATGATCTACTTTTATTTATCACTCAACCACATACATCTCTACCCTCCCTATTAGCTGCTATTGAGGAGTTCTCGCTTTATAGTAATTATAAACTCAATTTGAATAAGTGTGAAGCGCTTACTATTGCGTTATCAGAGGGGGAGAGGAAAAATTTAATGGAAAACTTCCCGTTTAATTGGAAAATGAAAGCACTTAGCTATTTAGGGACTCAAATAGCTACATCCCCAGAAATTATAATAAAAGAAAATTTTGACCCCTTAATGAAAAAGATAAAGAGTGATTTGGCAAGATGGGAAGGGAAGGAGTTTTCCTGGATAGGTAGGGTTAATATTCTTAAAATGAACGTATTACCACGTTTGCTGTACCTATTTCAAGCAGTACCTGCAACACTAAAACAGCCCTACCTGTCCAGGATGAACTCGACCTTTACTAAATTTGTGTGGGCTCAAAAACCAGCTCGCATAGCCACAAAGACACTCATCAGATCCAAATTGGAAGGAGGCCTAGCCCTACCTAGTTGTAAGGCGTATTACCAAGCAGCCATCCTAAATAGGGTACTTGATGCGTTCAAACATAGACATGATAAATTATGGATTCAATTAGAAGCCTCTATTACAAATTTTGATCCAGCGGCTATTCTATGGACCCCCAAAGATATTCTGAAAGATATAAAATTTATATATTTATCACCAATTAGTGCTTCCATTGCATCATTAGTTAATTCCCCCAAATACATGATGTCAGAACAATTTAATCCAGATGGCCCCCTTATACCGTTAGGCAGAAATTTGAGATTCCTCCCGGCCTTGCACAAAAGCTCCTTCTTAGGCATACCTACTGAAGAAAATGTTACATTTCACTCACTACTCTCTAAAAATGGAGTTAAACAGATTGATGATCTTCCTTTTAAAGAGACAAGAGAGGCCCTCCCTTCAGAATTAGTACAATATCAATACCTACAATTGGAATCATTTGTTGAAAGACAGAAAAATACCCTTAGACTGATGAGGAGTCTGTTGCCGTTTGAGGAGCTTTGTGTCTCAGCATCCATCACATCCAAAGCAGTGTCATTGATTTATAAATTATTGGTATCCAGTGGCGAGGAGTGTCGCCCGGAATACTTTTCGGGTTGGGAAAGGGAATTGGAGATGTCTTTCACATCCGAAGAAGTTTCTATGGCCTTGAATATGACACACAAGACTTCCATCTCTTGCAGATAACAAGAGAGGAACTTCAAAATTTTGGCTAGATGGTATCTGGTACCATCTAAATTAGCCTTAATGTATTCGAATCGAAGTGATCTCTGTTGGAGATGTGGTGGATGCAGAGGTACTATGCTACACATATGGTGGGGATTGCCCTGTAGTGGAAAAGTTTGGTCAGATGTGATTGGGGTTCATAAACAACATCGCAGATATCCACATTGACAATCAGCCCAAACAAGTTCTGTTATCAATGATCCCAGGACAAA